>NW_022727435.1:833785-866947 GCF_011630105.1 Anneissia japonica
ATATATATATACAGTAGGTAATAAAAGGCACAATGCTGTGGGAAACGATGGCTGGGTCTTTCTATATATAATAAATTTAATTTACGCCTCTTCTTTTATAAAATCAATCAATCAGGTGAAAGAACCTAACATAAATGCTACCCACACACATAATGATAACTATTGTTCATATTTATCCATAATTTGTCAATCCCTTACATTCACATACATATTTTATAGGCCTATTAGGTTTTCATTGTGCAACGATGGCTATCAGCAAATTACAGACTTATGCAAATTATTGCTTATGTTTAGATGTTACACGATCACAGCATCCACACTCCCTAATTATGATATAATAATTTCAATGTACTGTCACACATCTTTAGGATCATATTGATTTTTGCATTCCTCCTCCTACGACTGTTGAATTGAAGACACGATTTAGCAAAAGGCCTTGTGCACCGACAAAATACGACTAGCTCGCTGCTGTCAGTAGTTGTTCATTATTATCAGAACCTTCACACATTTCCAAATCCTTGTCGCTCGCTATGTATTATTAGAGGCAGTTATGAATAAATTACGAATCATGATTTTGCGCATAACACCATCCGCTCGACATTTTGTAAAACTTGTCGAATCAAGGAAGCGTGTCCAACATGATGGCGTTCGTTTCGCATACCGTACGCGGGAAAAATACTCACAACGACATACGATCGATCGATCATGTTTGTTTCAGCAGTAGAAGCACTATTAGTACTATAACGTTTATTTACAATGACATTATTACTCACCTCAATAGAATTAAATTAAGTAGAATTATTCTGAGTAAGACTGTCGTGAGTTCATCACTAAACATGACCGAACACTCGGTCCGAAATGGAGATATGAAGGTGGTCACTAAAGGCCGAACCCCCTACTTAACACTAGGCTTATCTTTTAATAAGAT
Organism: Anneissia japonica; assembly: GCF_011630105.1. Lineage (NCBI taxonomy): Eukaryota > Metazoa > Echinodermata > Crinoidea > Comatulida > Comatulidae > Anneissia > Anneissia japonica. Next base: position 834,714 of record NW_022727435.1, read on the forward strand.
GCAGATATTAACATTTTCAGATAATTTTCTACGTCCGCAAATACATTTTAATTACACCACGTATGGCTGGAGTTTGTTCGACCCAGAGTTACCAATGTGTTGCTATGTGTTATTCCAGATGCCGTATTTACGTCATTGATTGGAGTTGCAGACGGCTCCAGGAATGCAAAAATGCTTACGGTGATACAAACACTTGCACATCGTAAACTCATTATTATTATTATTATTATTATTATTATTATTATTTTATTACAACTTCCATCCATGGCGATTGAAATGGTAATAGTTCATTTATGAGATAGTAGAAATAACAACGTTGAAGATTTTACGATGTGTTTAATGAAAATCAATAATAGGTGTAAATAAGTCTTCGATTGGTTTATTTTCATTAAACTGTAATAGGGATGAGCAGTTTACCTATGTCTAGACTAACTTTCAATTTATAGGTACACTCATTAAATCTCAAATGGACATGGAAGGAAAAAACAACATGAGAGAAAAATAAATTTGCATTCCCACCATGACGTCATCATTTTAGATGATCTACTATTCGTCTTCATTCTATGTTCTATGCGGTATATAAATATTTGAGTATTTAGATAAACTGTATTTATGGGAATATTCTTAGCTCTATTTTGTGATTTGGTCTGATGTATAGGTTTTAAATGTAACATTGGCCCGAAGACCGCAGCGGTGGTTCCAGAAATGTGCCGACATGGGGACCGACATTTCAAGGGATCCGAATCAAGGGGCCGACTAGAACCTTGGTCAGGGTCCTGGAATAAAATCCCCTGGTAGGGTTTACGGGGACAGTTTTTTATGGCTTAGTATGGTCAAAGATCGCCCAAATTATATTATAGACCACAATATTAGAAATTGGCAATCAAAATATTGTTGTTTGAATAGCAAACTATTAGTTTTGATCTGACGAAGTCGTCATGGCGTCGTATGACGGGGGTTCAGGCTGTCCAGAGAGGGGGAGCGGGGAATTCTTCTACCCCCCCCCCCCACAGCTGGCGCCACCACTAAGACCGAGTTCTAAGAGTTACATCGGCCCTACCTTGGAGAAGATACACATAAAATAATAAAAGGTGATTTCAAGCGCATAAAGACCTCGTTTATTTGTGCTATATAAATCCATCTATTATTAATTTTATTGTCTGAAATATACAAAAATTCTGGTAATTCTGGTAATACATAACATTAAACAATACAATAAAAATATTATTAATTTAGTATTACCATGGAACAGTGAAATTTAACACATTTTAATATTTTAATACATCAATCATCAATCCACTTTCGCTCTGCATAGCACTGAACAATAAACAATATGATAAACCTTTTTACCTCAGTATTAACAAAACAATACACTAGTTTACTTTCTTTTGGCATTGTTATTGTACAAATTGCGTCAGGAACAAATGGATTGCTATATCGATTGCGAGTTGTTTGAGGTGCAAAAATACAAACACCAGAATTGCTTCACTTGAACTGTATGAGTTTCGTCGTTCATTATCTTATTTACGTTTGCTAATACGTACTTATCATAAATACCATAAATAACGGTGTAATATTATTAATTAATTTTTATGAAATCGGCATTATTCTATCTTAAAGTTTATTTGAGTTTTGTTTAGTACAAATTAGGCAGTAGGTTAACACACTGTAAAATAAGAACGTTTATTGGTCTTTATTATATAAGAAATATACAGAAATGTGTTATCTTGATAAAATGACATTAAAACAACAAAATATGTTACCCTAATTATGTTACATAAAGTAGTATTGTCTACATTAACTTTTAGTACATCCACTTATGGAGCAGGAGAGAAACATTTTAATAATTAAGAATATTGGTTTGATGTACGTATTGTAATTGTATTTCATGCGGATAATAGACCTTGTTGGTCTTGGTGCTTCAATAAATTTAATTTGATTTAATTTAACAAAGAACGTATCATGCGTTTACTCACAAAACTGCACGCCTTTTCACTCTACGCATCATCCTACACACACGTTACTCAAGAGGTGGTGGGTTTTTAGCGCTTATGCGTCGATACAGCGGGATGAAAGTTCAGGTAGGTATCATCAACTGGCTGACTTGGCCTAGTCTTGTGTAAATACTGTGCATCTACTTCAAACTGCATAATATTTTAATAACTGCAGTCTACTTGATGACGTCACATTGAAGTGTGCGCCGCATCCCGGCTTCATTATTATCGGTAATGTTTGTATTAAGCTTTTCGAGATCGTTCGAAATAACGATACTCCTTCAGTGTATAATGACAACCGTGAGAGTGTCATTATCGCTGTAAATGCTTAGGAAAAATGATATGTTAGCTTAACCCGAGTAACTCAATGTTATGCGACAGGAACAACTGCAGATGGACGTCGGAAATTATAAATTAAATAGGAAAAATACAGGAAAAGGAAAAAAAAATCATAATATTGTGCAATATATCTGAAATGTTAATCAATAAATATGTTAGAACGTTTACTGAGATTGGTTGTCAAGTGACATCACTCGATGATAGCTGAGGGTGTTTTTTATTTTTTTTTATTTGGAGCGTCTTTATTGAGTAGCTGATATTAAAAAATGGATGTGACATGATCATGTGAATTGATGTAAAAGGCACATTCAGACAATGTCGTACGACGCTGACGACGCGATTTATATTTTACGACGCGACTGTCCCCGACGCTGTAAATAATATCACACGTCCATAGATTTGGAATTTGTCGGTACTCTCAGAAATGTTTTGGTCAATGTGTAGGCCTACGTGTGCATCTCTTCTTTCAGAAATTCAGAGAAAATAATTATGGTAATCCTGGTTGTGACCAGTGTTGATGATGACGGTTTTGTTGATGATGTTGAATGATGATGACGTTAATAATGATGACGCTGATAAAATTGACGATATGGTGTTGGTGACTGTTGATAATGGTGATAGTTTTGATGATAAGATGATGAATGATGATGATGACGATGTTGCTGTTGGTGATTATAATGTTGATGATGATGACGATGGTGAGTAATGAAAGACATAATCGTCAGTACATGCATTTTTTTAAGGTACGTTATCTGTACGAAAGCATTCCATAAAATCGCTATGGTTTCGGTACAGATTCAGCCCTAATTAGGCCTTTGTCACATCTTTACGGTGTCTAGGCTTACACGTCAGAAGTGTTGTAAATAAGTGGAGGCGGCTGCAGTAACAATTGTACGTTGTAAAAACGTTATGATAACGTTCAATGCCGTAGCCAGGATTTTCAAACAGTGCGGAACGATATCAGGGTGGACCCACTTTATGCGTAAATTCAAATAATGTGGACCTTTTTTTTTTTTTTTTTTTTAAATATGACCCATTTTACGCAACAATATGAAAAATCTGGACCCATTTTCCTAAAAGTTGAACCCCTTTATGCAAAATATGAGAAATCTGGACCAATGTTTTAAAAAGTGGACCCATTTTTAATGGACCCAATAGAAAATTTGTGGGGGACTGTTGCAAGTGTCCCGATAGCTGGCTACGGCATAGATAACGTTGCAGTTTGGTACTTAGAAAACAAAGTTTATTGTATTGTATTGTATTGTAAAACGTTTTTGTTTGTTTGTTTGTTTGTTTGTTTTTCTTGCAGAACCATGTTTATAACGTGATATCTGACTAAATAAAGATGTAAGCATTACTGCAACGCTGAATTTGTTTTTCTGACAACCTAACCACAACAATCACAACTTTCGCAAAAAAGTTTTGTGTTTGCTGGGAAGGACGCAGACTCGGGCAGCAGAGGTGGCGCCAACGGGGGTAGGGGGTCTGAGCAGGCTATATTCCCTCGTCGTGGAATCCTCCAGAAATCTATTAAATTGGTCATTTAATCCACTAGAATAATGTCAACTCCGGGGTCTTCGGCCCGGCTTCGGCCCGGTCCACAGCCTTAGTGGGTAAATTCAAGCTATTTCTCCCTACGAAAATATGGCATCTCCGCCACTGACTACATTAGCTTGATGCCTATTCATAAACTAATATCAATTTCAAAAAAATTCATCAAATATTTGTAGCTACAGCCAAAATGTCAGCTTCACTTGGAGCTCTCCGTCGGAGCCTTCAGCCTCTCCGTCGGGCAGATCCAGGCACCACTACTAGCGAGTACCAGAAACATTACGAATGTGATGTTTCTAATTATTGAGTTCGGAAGCTGTTGGTGGTTTTAAGTGAAGTTTTAGAGATTTTCTATATCCTTACCATTTACGTGTTGCTTCAATTGGCATTATGTTATATTGCAATAACTTCGAGGTTTGCAATCTAGTGACAAACTGAGTTGAAAGGTTCGGCTACACGTACACGTACGTTGATTTGCTGGTTGCGTCATTCTCACTCACACAAAAGTGGATTTTTTGCTTCTCTGACGTACTGTTTACCACAAAGATTACAATAATGACAACTTTTGGTCACACAAATTATGCCTACTGGATTGTCTTATCCAACAAATCCATTGTTTAGTGTCTTTTTCGTTGTTGTACAGAAGGTAGCATGTTTGTTTGCAGTTTTACCAGAGACCTGGTAAAAGGTCTGCTAAAACTGTGGCTGTCACAAGAGTAAATTTGTTGCGCCTGATATTGCCCAGATAGGTTTGGTAAGCTAGGATGATACGTAAGTAGTGAGTGACCAGTGACATTTTCATCAGTTGCAAACGTATTTTTATGTCACTGACCAGTGACAATTTTGTCAGTTGCTGACGTGTTTTTCAGTACGTGTTGAGCAGGAGGTACCGTACCGTATGTCTTTTGAAAGTTTATCTGCAGTTTCGTTGAATCCCCATTGATTTTTCCCCGAAGGCATGTCGGATAGACAAGTTCTTCTGTATGGTCCTGAAAATTAAAATTTGAGAAAAAATGTGTCTTATGCAAATGGTGCTTACAAAGCGACGAAAAGTAACAGCTACGCCTTAGCAAGGATACAGATAAAAGCTCTTGCCTCAAGTCAATAGGTTGGTGTCACAGTAGCGCAATTACGTACGCAAGAAACACTTTTACGCCAATGCCTGCAGTCGCCACATTCGATTTTTAGTATCCAAGGAAAACACTGTGTTAGTATAGAGTTCTCAAGAAGCGAGAGCTACCATGTGCGTAAGACAAAAAGACATCTCAATCTTTTGAGTAAAAATAAGAAAATAGTGTAATTTGCGTCCAATTTGTACTGCACGTCCCGATAACAGTATCAGTCTAGTGAAAGAAAATGTGGTAAAAAGCTGCATATATGTGTATAGCGAAATTCCGTGATATTATCAAAATACAAAGAAATAAATCAGAATTACACATGAGTGTTAGATAATTTGATAGTTGTAATGTGATTGCTACTTTATATGGTACTTTATAATACCTGTCTCTTATACACATCTGGGGGGGGGAGGGGTGTGGGTGTGTGTAAGTAAGTATGTATGTATGCATATTATACTAATAATACACGTGACTAACTGGTCCAGAGAACAACTGACAACATCATCGGATCATTCAACTAATGCGCTTGCATTTTACCACCTGCCGCGCAGCTATATCGATTTTTGATAAATAATGTGTTACTACCAACAGTAGGCCTGTCGTTGCCGATACGTAAGCTCTTATACACCGGTTATCTTTCTGCAATCGACGCACATTATGTAGCTTGATGACTAATTTAATAGTAGATTCTCACTCAATTTTCTGACTAATAACAACTACAACGACATACGGTCCAAACGGTATCATTAGCAATGACAATAATGGGTTCATATTTGACTTAATTAGAGCAAGCTTTAGAATAAATGATCCGGTTTGATTCATAGCAACGTTGCTGTCTTTGTAGGTCTAGTATAATGGAACATTGAGTTTGTGTTATAATAATAATAATTAATATTATTAGCATTATAATACTTATTATTATAATTAGCATAAATTATATATTATATTGCTGGCTGATGATGAGAATTGAATTTTCGTAACATACATTTCCAATAAAGTCCATAGTCGTATTTCTTAAATGCCTGGATTTTATGAGAAGTTTAGATAGCATTATACATGATATTATATTTCATTCTTAATTAATATTATTATCATTAAGCCTATTGTTATGAGCAGTGTTGTGGTGGTGATTGTAGTAGTAGGGGTAGTTATAGTAATAGTAGTAATGGTGATGGTTGTGGTAGTATTGGAGAAGTGGTGGTGATAGTAGTAGTAGCAGCGGCAGCCAGTATCATGCCCATGACAACGGTGATCATATTGATGAAATGGTAAAAGTGTAACTTACGTTACCTTAGTGTTATTTGATATAACACTAGGTCTACCATGGAGTCGCGCACAGTTCATTCTCCATAGCTCTTTAAAACTCAAAATGTTATATCGTCTGTCATGAACTGACGTCAAAATTAATTTCAAGCCAGCATTCATTCCATCATACATAAACATCTTGTCCTGTTCACATTGCGATTGTTTGTCATGCATCATGTAGCCAAGTATAATAGGCCTGTACCTTTTATATTTTTATTGTATTACTGATACACCAACAACTGTTGAGTGTGGACTGTTTAAAAAATGCAATCCAAATAAAGTTGGGTTCACATTAGAAAATTCAAAAGGCATGACGCACGACGGGAGTGTTCTCTTCTACTAATCCTCTCTTTTCCATACGTCTAGAAAGGTTTAGCTGCTTCATCGATGCTGAGTATGTGATGTTGTGTCATACAGCTTTTGCATACGTTTGCATAAGTACTGTGAACGTATATTTAGAGGGTGGTTCACACTGAATGTGAAACCAGTGACAGGCGTAAGCGTGGCAACGTTTCTTGCGTTTACACCTCAGTGCACATCGAAATTACTTTATTCATGTGTCAAGTCTTTAATATGTACTGACATACATAAAATAAAGAAAGAACCTAAACAAGAGTCAAAAGTCACGAATTATTTAAAAACGTTTTGGGCCTACTTACGAACATCCTTCAATTTTTTGCCAAAAAATGTATGTACAAAGACTACGGACTCGATAATATTTATTCGAAGTTTCAGTTGATATAATATAATAACTTTTTTCACAACGTACTGAATACACAACGTAAGTACTTTTGAGAGGTTTAAATGAAAAGTAACAGCTACGCCTTAGCAAGGATACAGATAAAAGCTCTTGCCTCAAGTCAATAGGTTGGTGTCACAGTAGCGCAATTACGTACGCAAGAAACACTTTTACGCCAATGCCTGCAGTCGCCACATTCGATTTTTAGTATCCAAGGAAAACACTGTGTTAGTATAGAGTTCTCAAGAAGCGAGAGCTACCATGTGCGTAAGACAAAAAGACATCTCAATCTTTTGAGTAAAAATAAGAAAATAGTGTAATTTGCGTCCAATTTGTACTGCACGTCCCGATAACAGTATCAGTCTAGTGAAAGAAAATGTGGTAAAAAGCTGCATATATGTGTATAGCGAAATTCCGTGATATTATCAAAATACAAAGAAATAAATCAGAATTACACATGAGTGTTAGATAATTTGATAGTTGTAATGTGATTGCTACTTTATATGGTACTTTATAATACAAGTCATGTATTAACGATTTGCCCCACGGACGATTCATTTATATCTGTAGGCCTCTTCTGTTAAACGACGAAAATTAGAATATTATGCTGTAAGCTTATGTCCTATATTGATCCTCATAATTATGCCTTAACATTGACATGTGTATCTTTCTAAAGCTCTGTCCAGATTATCAAATCTTCTTTGCCAAAAATCTGTTGTATGCCCATATATAGTCATGGTGTGCCTATATGACCATATTTAGGCAGGTCAAATAAGATTTGGTAGTCCGAAGAAGGCATTAAACTTCAACGTATATATGACGAAGACTACGACCCGCTTTATTTACCACGATTTATCGCTCAACTAATAGGTCACTATAAATTGAATAAATTGTACAGGTCATAAAAGCAGACAATAACTGTCATGGTTTGAAATTGGTTATTCTTCTGAAATAGGCCTTCTTTTTATAATTGTTTTTGATTGATTTCTTGATTGTTTGATTGATTAATTAATAGATTGTTGGGCGGCCGTTAGTGCCAATATACTCTACTGCCACTATTATACTGCCCTCATTGGATTTTTCGAGATTACGAGAACTTGTTTCGATTAAATAAGTAACCGTTTAAACACCCCAGATATTTAATCAAAACATTAAATCTCTCATTTTTAATAGAATATGAATATATTTCTCTGACTATAAAGGTTAAAAAACATAAAATAACAGAATGCCAACCTATATCAAAGATGTGTTCTACAAGTTAAGGGTCGTTTGTTCTTAGAGGACATGTTACAACTATTGATTGCATATTATTTTTGTAGAAAGTTAAATGAACTTATTAATGTTGTTTTTCCATCATCTTCATTATAACGTCAATAACATAGGACCAACATTTGAACACACAATTCGTTTACAGAAATTATCCAAAAAACTTTTAGATGAAAGATTCCTAAGGTTGCAGAATAATTTACATACCCAGGCCTTAGAAAGAATAAGGAGTACTTATCAATGTTTAATCCACCTTTTGAAGACAATTTACTGGTGAAAAAATGTTTAGGGTGGTGTAAGATATCTCCTGAGCTCGCAAGTGGAATACATTGTTAGAGACAACTAACTTTTCCATAAAACACTGCTGGTACCTTATAGATCAAAGATCCTAAGAGCATCCAAGAACTAAATGTAACTACGGACCAAGTTACACATCAACACATGCTTATTAAAGGCAGGAGGAACAACATTAGATGAGTAGAATTACAGGGACGATACATGTACCTTACCATGGAAGTGTTGGAAACACATGGTATAATCTAATCCAGAACCCGTGGCGGATCCAGGAATTCAAAATAGAGGGTGCCCGGGGAAGTATATTCACAGATTGAGGATCTGTACCACTTCAGCCAAACCATGGTTGGGGCTGAGGTAATAAGATATGTGATTATGGCCGGAAATTGCACTCTCATACTTAAAATTTGAATATAATTTTCTTATCTCCATAAAAAAAAAAATTGAATTTAGAGGTGGGGAGAGCGGGGCGGCTGGGCCTCCCTTCATTCCGCCACTGCAGAACCTGAAAGCTGAATAAAATTTGTGATTATGGCACCTCTAGTTGGCCGGAAATGGCACTCACAGACTTAAATTTGATTATAATTTTCTTTTTTCTTCACTTTTGAATTTTGAAAAAATAGGAAGAATGGGCCGGCTAGGCCCCTTGAATCTGCCACTGAAATAAACGTTTTAAAATTTATCCTGGTAATCATAATCATGCCCACTTATATATTTCGTGCAAACTAAAATTCATAAAGATAACTATTTATTATCTACTATTAGCTTGTGACGAACCATGAAAAACAAATATGATAAACTTAATTTAGTCTCTTTGTTACAGTACTTTTGAAATCAATCAAGAGGCTTATCTCTTCTTTTTGAATTTCACTTTGTGCAAGTTGTATTGCGACTACACTATTGTGAGTGGAATTTCTTCACAAATATAAAGGTGATTTACTTAATTTATCATTATCATGACGGCATAGCAAGATTGCGTCAACGTATAATAATAATAATAAAGATAATAATAATAATAATAATATCTCGAATTTATATGGCGCCAATTTCAAACAAGATCAAAGGCGCAACGCATGTGGAAAGCCACCAGAAAACATATAGGTCTTAAGCTGTGACTTAAAGTTGCAAATAGAGTTGGAAGAAGTTGTAATTTTGAAGTTGGTTCCAGAAATAGGCAGAAGCAAAAGTAAAAGAACATTGACCGTAGGTTTTGGTACGGCATTTGGAGACAGAAAGAAGGATTTGAGAGGAGTTCGTAAACTTGTGGTATCACTACTTAAATAAGTCGAAGTAGACCTCCGTGTCAAAGGCTGTATAATTATTGTTTAATAACGGCTATATACAATTCAATTGATTAACTATAATTTTTTGAAATTAGGAAAAACAGGAATCCATGTAATATTAAACACTAGTATAAACGGGTCTTAATAATATACAAAAGAAAATCGTTTATAGTAGAAATTGTGCACTTTTGAGTTTGTAAAAATATTGGCTTAGTAGGATTACACACTTCCAATTTCAACAACGTACAGTAGAGTACATTGTTTTCAAAATAAATTTAACCTCTGATAACCGTTGCACCCATGACATCGATGGAGTGGTTACTGAGATGGTTACAAAATGTACAAACAATTGCGTTTTTACTCTGTTTTGGTCCGGAAATAACAGAGAAATTTCATGACATTTATTCGTAATAGTTGTTGTTCTTTCCACTCGCGTTGAAAATGGGGGTTTTAACTATATAAGATTAGTGAAAAGTGTGGGGGGGGGGGTGCAATTGATATGATGACCCCCCCTACTTTGAAAAGTGGAGGGGGGACGTGTCACCCTGTCCCCCACCGATCGACGCCCATGTTAATGATAGTAAAAGTTAGCTCGAATATCTTTGGTAATATCAGGAAGGAGTCATAGAATTTTTACTTCGGTCAATATCTCAGGCGTATGTTTATATTAGTGGTAAATCGGAAGTACATTCGTAACGGAGGTATTGGGTCGATTCATATACCACATCTACGCCTGTATAAGAACATTCCTATAAATTAATCCGACTATCACGTTTTAAATCAACGTTAGATGGATAGATCAAGCAATAATAAAGAAGAGTTTACTTTCTGTTATCTTACTTCTCCTTTTCTAAGCTTGTGCATGCATTATTTGTTACATTAATTGTACCTGTATGATTATTGCATTTCCTTTCTTTTTTAGTCCTGAATCAATTTTACCTTGGGCATATCATCAAGGCAAGGTGAGCCTAATAATAAATAGTGGCTCAATATCTACCATTCAGCAGTACTTTGGTGATTGTTTCATCGGATGTTGCAATACCTGCCGTTCTATGGCTGTCTTCAGTATAGGCGCTTTAATACATTGCATCGTTAGCTTGTGAGTTACAATGCAAATTCAGTAGTCGATCATATAGTCTCAATGTCCCAGGTCGAAACTTTGTGAATAATACAGAAGTCCGTGATGACGCTGGTGGCGCTACAAATTTTAAAGATTATTGCACTGTAAAAGGGACGGTGATGTAACGAAAACGCCTCCAATAACGCAGCATCTGTAAATTTATACTCATTTCGTACTGTAGGCTAAACGGACGATAAATCATGAAGAGTGGAGTTGTATATTAGTGGTTAAGATGCTTGCCTTCTAATCCCAGGGTCCTGGGTTCAAATCTTGTTTCAAAGACTTTTTTTTCACATCTAAAACAACTCCACTCCCTAGGCATCAGTGAACGATTTGGTTTATAAAGCATCGTTCTATCCTTTAAGGGGCGAGCGTACTTGCTGTTCGGTGTGAATTAAATAAGTAATAAAAAAGCTGTTATCATTATTATTATTATTATTATAGTTTTATTTTAGATTCATACATTAGGCTTTGTTTTGTGTTTTTCAAATATGGGCCGTAAATAAGTAATATTTATTGCTTCCATGAAGTAATTACAAAGAAAAGACAAAACAAGTTTGTGTATTGCCACGGGAGTTACACATGACAAGAAAAATCTTATTTTTAGAAACCCATTACCACTGTTAATACTATATCTATTTTCATTTGTTTTTAATTAATAAATGAGGTGAAGAAGTTTTCACTTCAGTAATGTAAAGTGTCCTGTTGTTTCTAAACCTGGGGGTTGTAATATCGGATACGCATGTGAGTAATGCCAACGGGAGGTCGATGTGGCCTGTATAAAAGCATTAACAAAAGTGCCTAGATTAGAAATTAGAGATGGGTAACCTTAATAATGACTGCAATTTGATGTTTATTGTTGAATAACAAAACGTAAAGCACTTGCCTTATATAACCAATAGTAATAGATGTGATTTTCTTCACAATCGTCCCCATACAATTATCTTACAGTAAAGTTGTTAGTGCACATGTGCCGGTGGCAGTGTTTTGACCCTTAATTAAAATACATTAATCGAATGATTATTATGCAACGCCAGCAGTTGAAACATTTGTGATAGCTAATCTCTGACCAATCAATCTATCAATCAATTAACTGATGTGTCTTACCTATACTGTATACGGTATTTGACGTCAGGGTTTCAGGGTACCTACATGTATTTATTTATTATCGCTGTTTCTCAAACGTGCTCAAACCAAACCAACCAGTAATTATATTTTAAGAGATGGTCATACATTCATAAACAGTGGCATGATTCTATTATTAGAACAATTCGACACGGGTAGTAATAAACTCAATCCTACATAAAAACGACTTGGTGGTTTAAGTGGTCTACAATCTTTATAAAAATTATTTATAATCTAGATACCATGTGTGTGATCTGATTGAGGATCCCGAACGCTTTTTCCTCTGCACTTTTCTTTCAGAATTCGACACGGGTAGTAATAAACTCAATCCTACACAAACACGACTTGGGGGTTTAAGTGGTCTACAATCTTCAATCTTCATAACAATTATTTAGAATCTAGGACATACCATGAGCTGTCTCTTATACACATCTCATTACCACTGTTAATACTATATCTATTTTCATTTGTTTTTAATTAATAAATGAGGTGAAGAAGTTTTCACTTCAGGAATGTAAAGTGTCCTGTTGTTTCATTATATATATATATATATATATATATATAAGCGTATACATACCGTGTATTGAATACATTTCATTATAGCCTATAACATTGTAAACACAAGTTGCAATAATGGTTATAGAATGACGGGAAAAAGTAGAACTAGACCTACAAAATGAAAAATATTTCATTCCTTTTATTTATGTGACCAATAAATAACAATAAATATTTATTTATGTTTTCAGAAAGTAGGGCAGGAGACAGTGAAAAAATAACTGTAGTTCAAAACGAAGTGTCAGCTGCTCCGTCGTAGAATAGAAATACATATTTATAATATAGGCCTATAATAAAACAAATAATGAATAAACTTAGGAATAATTATTATGAACACACAATGCTGTTTGGTTATCAAAACTTGAATTTTAAAATAACTGAACGCATGTCCAAACTTGTATATCAAACCATCAAACTTATACTAAGCGATTTGTAGATCAGCTTTGTAACATTAGTTGAATAAAACAAAGAGATGCATTGAGCATGAAATTTAGCCATAGATTTTTATCTACGTGCATAAAATAAAATCATAATACTATTTATATGGCATATAGGCTATTGAGAAATGTAGCAACACAATGTACTTCTTCATTTTCATCAATTAGGCCTAATTACAAAGTCACAATAGATTTAATTTAGACATAGCATAGGGTAAAATCATTCCATCGGTTAATATTATAATACCAATATAATTGAGTATAGTGAGTCAATTAAACCTATTAAACAACAGCTTAAACAATGGTATAGACCTACTGGAAATGTTGAAGTGAACGAGCGGTTCATACGCAAAAGCACTTAAGAGTTGAACATAATGTAGTCTATTGTAATATCTATAGGCCTACAATGGCGACGATGAAGGTCAATTTTAGGTAATCATCTTCATCTTTGTAATTTTCTAAAAATGACCTTAAATATTAACCTTCATCCAGTACATTAATCAACTGCACACTATCAATTATCTTCCATCGGATCGAAAAAGGAACGTCTTCCATATTATGGTTTGACGTCATCGTTCATTTCGGGACCGAATCTGTTACAAAAACATGAAAACATACTGAACTTTCAATCTTGCGTGATGTTTTGTGAGGTAAACGCGTTTTGGATGAAACGAGGCTACGCGCTATGTAGTATCAAACGCGTTCATGACCGTTAGGTCGAGCTGTACACGCGACTTATGAGTTGACTATGACAGGATGGAGGAGTGAATTCACCCTTCTTTGATAATAAAATGATTAATAAATACAATTCTACCACCGACTGCTACTACGCCGACTACTAATTATTATTATTGTACTTTTTCGATAATAATAAAGTATATATTACTATTGAAATTTAACTAATTGACATAAATAGGCCTTATAGCAATAAGTTCCCTAGGCCTACAATAATGTTTCGACAAGTGTTTTACAAAATAGTGAAAACAAACTGATATCAAATTGAAAAGAAATAAAATGTTAAACACAAAAAGTCTTTTAATTGAACAAATAGTTTAGTTTTGATAACGAGTCCTCGTTTTTACACACTATCTTTGCTTGTAACATATCTTCTGTGGTGGTTACCCTATTGGTTTTTTTTTTTTTTCCTTTTTTGAAATAATATACTGTAAATGTATTAATATACTCAGGATTCTGTAAGTTTCTATTGGACTTCTAGGACTTCTATTAAAAAAATAATCTTCGTTGATCAGTGGTCATTTATTTTCGTTTTCTAGATGTCAGCAAATAGTGATAAAATACAGATTGTAAGCACCCCACCACCCCAACCGCTAAAACTGCGAAGGGATGGGTTTAAAAGGCGTATTCCGTTGATTCAGAAATCTCTGTAAAACAACAAATAATATAAAACTCATTATTTCTTTTAATCAGAGATTTCATTTAATAAATTAGATTCAACGGTTATGTATTGTCTTCATTCTCTTGATCAATACCTAACCGTTGATCAAGAGAATGAAGACAATACCTAACCGTTGATCAAGAGAATGAAGACAATACCTAACCGTTGAATTCTCTTCATTCTCTTGATCAATGCTAATGTAGGCCTATTTTCATTTCTCTTATTGTAAAACATAAATATAAAAAAATCCTTCTTTTAAGTTTGCTATGAAATTCATGATAACACGATTTGTTCGTCAATGTTCCTGATCAGGATGGAAAACGCAAGCGGAGCGAGTATAATCAGGCCGGGGACCCAGTGTCCAGGGAACCCGGCAGAGGTCTGCGGACGGAGCTCCGGAGGCCCCGGTAATGTAGGAATTAACAAATTTATTCAATCGATTAACAATCTTAAATCCGCAAGCAATTTATATGCCTGTCTATTAATTTTAGTAACTTTAAAAACGTAAGCTTTGCATTCAAGCCTTAGGAGATTAAGATATTTCTAAATGTAATAATGATTAATAGACTAGTCACGCAACAAGACGAGAGTATCACCTACATCGATGATGTTATACACTTTTCATCAGATTTCTGATATAAAAAAAAATGATTTCCACATGATTGTCTCTTAGAGTGTAACCTTTACAAAAGCAAATTTATGTAGGCCTACATATCCGTCTTTCATAATCATTGCCAAACTTCACGAATAATATGATAATGAGTGATGCATATGATGATTAAAATAATTATGGTGATAATGATGACAGGAAATGATGATGGTTAAAAAAAACCAAAACGCATCTTTTTGTTTTTTTAAACGCGGGCGGCTTATCTGTAAATACAAAGATTGGTAATAAACTTATAGTTATTACAATTATTATATTTCAAATGATTATACATGTCAAGTTAATTGAGCGACTTGTGTTTTTGAGAGGTTGGTAATACCTTTTTTCTTCACATTGAATCTCCCACTCGTAATGTAAAAAAATGTCCCATTTGTTAGGGTATAGGCCTAATTACTATTCTATATAAGATTGAATCTATGAATTTAAGGTACAAATTTCAGCAATCTACGAGACACTTTAACCTAATTCAAAATCTCTTCCAAAAGATGAGAAATATTAAAATATTTAAACCTTCAAAAAAAAAAAAAAAAAAAAAAAAAATCAGCGACGCATCTGAGGCAGATTATAACCTGTTTGACTTTCGTTTTATATATATATATATATTATATATATTATATAATATATAATATATATAATATAAAATATAATATATATATATTATATTAAGTAAAATACATTAATTTCTATATTTGATACAATGATATATTTCTAAGCCAGATGTGTTTAGAATAAACAGTCAATATTTTTTGTTAAGTTTTTCTTCGTTCCTATCTTCTAATCAGAAAATACTGAAACGTCTATAGCTGAAGCTTGTGAAGATCCATTCTTATTATACAAGAGTATAACAAATGGCAAGAACAACACAGATAAATAAATACAGTAATATGACCCCTAAAATAAGTTAGGTCTAAGTATTATAAAACATTCCCTAACGACTTCTTCGTGACGTCACAAACATAGGAAAATTAATTTTGTTTCCTAATTATAAATCGTAATTCACTTTATTGTTAATCCTCACGTTCGGTATCGTTAGTATGGAAAAACCAAAATATTGGTTTTTATAATTTGTATTTATCACGTTGGAAAAAATACAGATGATAACTATACTGCTATATACCATGATCCAGATATGTATTTCCAATACATTCTTTAATATTAATATGAAGAAACTCTAAATAATCGTGTGGTGTTTTGTAATCTGTATTTATCAGAAAAGTTATAGCATAATCCGAATCAGTCTGTGTGACATTTATTTTGGAGTTATTAACTGTTTTAATAGTTCCATAAATGTTTACATTTATGGAACTATATATAGTTCCATATATATACATTTATGGAACTATATATATATGTATATATATATATGTATATATACACACACACATATATATATATGTGTGTGTATATATGTGTATATATACACACACATATATATATAGGCCTATAATAATGGAAACGACAACCTACATCTTTCTCAAATAGAAGACAATTTCGATTTGCGCGACGACACGACGCTAGAACGGAACAATTCATTCGTGACCGTCCTACGTCTTCTGCATACGTAGATTTAGCCAAATTGCGTCCTAGACGAATCGCGACAAGAACTTAACGCTTTCGCATGCGCAGATGACTCTTGGTGACGTCATTACGTTTTACGTCCTACCATCGTCGTGCAATCGAAAGCTCTCTACTGTCGTTTTGAGCGACCTTAGCTGTGCCAGTAGCTTGGTCGAAAACGTTGATCATAAGATCCATATGTTCAACAAACACGCCTTGGTAAATCCAGTTTCGCATATGAATAAATTGCCATTAACCATATGTAATTCACCGAATATTTTTATTTTCAAAATGAAAATTCATACCTTTTATGTTCATGGTATTTCTAATTCTAAAACATTTATGATCCAGTATATTAATTATATATGTTTTTGTGCCCTCTTCCATTTTCGGTCTTTTTTGTCAGTAGTACGGAGCAAGTTAATTATTATTCAGAAATATATTATTTAGGGCCGTGATATAAATAGTCTTACTCGCTTCAAGGTCCTCATTCCATGTAAAATTTCAATTGAATTTATTTATATTCAAAATTTTGGAATAAATTTGTAGAGCAAATATCATAATATCACTGTTATCACTATCACACTACTCATCATCACAGGGACGTTCCCAGGATTTCGAAAGGGGGAGAGTCGTTATGTGAGGTACATGGGACCGGGGGGGGGGGTTCGAAGTTCGAATTTCCCCTGGAAAGTAGCGCGCTCTTAAGGGTTTTAGGACTGTTTTGAGATGATAAAGTGAACATTGCAATAAACGCATCATAAATAATATTAGTAAGCCTAACAATAATTATATAAAACTCAACAGTAGTGGATCCAGGAATTCAAAAGAGAGGTGACCCAGGGAGGGACTTTTACAGATTGAGGAACCACCCACCTCAGCCCCACCACGGTTGGGGCTGAAATAATGAAACCTCTAGATGGCCTGAAATTACACTCTCAGACTTAAATTTGAATAGGGACCCTATATTTTTCTTTGTTTCCATTAAATAAAATTAGGGGGAGGAGGCCTTGAATCCACCACTGCTCAAAACATTCGTTATTCAAAATAGTCATAATCACGAAAAATAGGCATGTAAAACAAGATCACATCCTAAAAAAAATTATGCACTCTCGCCTCATCTGTCAGCAGTCACAAGACATACTCTCAGCTAGATGTCCATTAAATGGAGTTTAATGTCACACCCAGGAAGGGCGAAATCTGTTTTGAAAGGTGGAGTATTATACTGCCCTTATCGGAGCTTTCGAAATTACGAGAACTTGTTCAGATACTAAATCTTCTAAATTTTCTGTCTATTTGTATTTTAACTGTAAAGCTTTAGACCTGAAATTTCTTTCATAGTGGATGTATTACAGTAATTGCCCATCACTTCAATGTTTTCCTTCTTAATCACCCTTATTCACCGCTAGTGCATTAGAGTAGTTGCACTGTAGCATTCAGCTATCCAGGCAATTATGGCAGCTGACTACCCTTTGGGCAAAAAGGAAGCCGAGTGCGTAAGTCTTCCCTGCCAGTACATTGCCTCTCCTTATTCAAGACTCCTATGTGACCTCCTCGTGGCCACTCATGGTAACTGGGATCTTGCGATTCCAAGCTGACATGTAGGGGATCTCGGAGCAGCAAAGGGCGCGTGGACAATCTCTGGTACTCACCAACCCTTGTCCCAGCTATGGGCAAATATCATAGGACAGATGGAGTCCTCTAGTCTTTCTAAAAAAATCTATTTAAGGGAGCCAACCCTGACAGAAAACATGAAGAAGGCAACGGGAAACCACCTCAGTAACTCCTAAGAAACTCATGAGATGTCTAATTAAAAACAAAACAAACAGATCCAGCTCAGTGAGTGGCTCCATGCCCGGCAGGGGAGGAAGTAGGGCCTCCCAGGTCGTCATCCCACGAAACCCCTACGAAAGATATCTGAGAATTGCGATATGGAATGTACGTACGGTACCTTGTTACAGCCTGAGAAACTTGAAAACCTGAAGAAAGAGATGACCTATCACAACATCAACATCGTAGGCAGCACAGAGACAAAATGGAGAGATAAAAGAGACATCTGGACTGGTGATTACAAAATGATATACTCAGGTGGAAAGGAGAGTCAGAGAGGAGTAGCTATCATATTTGATAGAGAAACAGCACAGATTGTCATACAATATGAATGTATCAGTGATCGCCTTATGATGATAAAGCTCAAAGCAGTTCCTGTTGACTATGTTAAGTTGTAACGAATTCCCCCCAAAAATGACAATTCAGGTGTTTTAAAGGTTTATTTAATCGATTTTGGGTCTACTAATATGTTGAAAATACATATACATTTTTTTCTCCCCGACGAATTCTGGTTTTTTTCTCCCCCGCCGGCGCCACCCCTGACACATGGAGAGCACCAGGTGACAGAAAGAGATACCAACTTGATTATGTGTTTGTCAGAGAGCGTTATCGCCACATTGTAAAGAACGCCTAGGCTTTCCCTGGTGCAGTTATCAAATGATCACAACCTTGTTAGTATGAAGATACATTTGAGACTGAAAATATCTAGACAAGCAGTAAAGTGGACAAGGTGAAAAAGAGAAGCTCTTGCAGAACCTGTAATAAAAAAGGAATTAAGTGCACATGTGGAAAAGAAGATAAATCTGAACATCAGGGGTACAGTCGAGGAGAAGTGGTGTAATATCCCGGTGAAAGATGTCATGAATGAAATTGCAAAGAAACATGTTGGTAGAGAAACAAGAAAGGTGGTCAAGAAACCGTGGATTACCAAACAAATGACTGAGTGTATGGAAGAACGCAGAAAATGGAAGAATGCTAACACCATTGCTGGTCACAGGGAATACAGGCGGCTTATCAACTTACTGCGCAGAGAGACTGACCAAGCAGGGAGCTCTGGCTCACGGAATTGTTTCAAGACATAATCGAACAACTGTCATGTATCTGAAAGTGAAGCAGATATCTTCAGACAAGAAAGCAAGCCAAGACCAACGTGTGCTGGAAATTCTAACTCACGGGAACCTCTAGCAGAGGATGAAGACATCAAGACTAGATGGAAGCAATATATAGAATATATATATTGTAAAAGTACACTATCAGAAAGTATACTCTTGGAAGATGTATCTCATCGTAGGAGCCGTATTATGTTGTGAAAATCCCAAAATACAGAATGTTAATGTTAAGAATATTTTATGTAATATAGTATTTAAACGAAATTTTGAGTTTGGTATGCTTAACAATTCTAGTAAGAACTAAACATTTGTTCAAATTGTATTTATGGTTCCGTTAAATAATTTAGTCTACTAGCACGTAAGTTTTAACTTATTTTGTCGGCCCACTCCAAATGGCAAATATTGTATAATTTTTAGTGTTTATATTGACGGTAATTGAATCCAGGATTATAGGGCTGAAAGTCATGCAACGTAACTACGAATCCACTGTTTCAATGTTAACTTGCATAAAACGCATTATTCCGATAGTCATTGAGATGCATTACAATGATAATAGATAAAGAGAAACGTGTCTTGCATATAACTGCACTGTAAATGGGGCCTGTTTGTGGTCAAACATGTCTTTATTAATAATTTAAAAAAAAAACACGTTACCTTTGTAGGTTGTGTTTAAAGCAATGGAAGCAAAAAACTATAAAGTGAAACACCATGTCGATATAAGCTAGCACAGGTAAAAAGAAACAACAACAACCAGTAGGGCCTATTTTTCAAATAGAGCAGTTCTTTTAGAGGAACGTGAAAGAAGAATACTAATCGTGCATTCGTTCGTCCATTTTTCTGTTCATTATTTTAAGTGGATACCAATGGCCCTTCAAATCGTCGTGGCATTATAGGTTTGTATTCAAGTGGCATTATTGCGTAGAAACACATCATGTTTTTGTCACGCGACGGTACATTAAAACATCACCTGCCGAGTCTAATTGAGGCTACGCGCTAAATCAAACGGTAGGCAATTCAGGAGAGCTAGTAGTTAGTTTCACTCAATGTGAACAAGGCCTAGAATACATCACTTTAAAGATATAGGCCTACCCTTTGTAAGACTGTGGTTTGTTAAGAAAAATACCTGACAAAACGACAAAAATGGTTTGTACAATACAAGTTTGTTTTTACCATTTTTGTCTTTCTTGCTATAAAATAAATCTTGTTTTTTTTTCTGCCACAGAATGTGTGTTGTAGAAAATTTTTTTTTTTTTAAAGCCAAACCGTAAAAGACAGAAAACTCAATGAGAGTTCTACGTAATGTGAATTATTATTAGGCCTATGTTAGTTCTGTACTTATTGTTAACTTTGATCATGTTCATTATTTATATTATCAGTAATTCCACATTATCACGTCGTCATTAGTTGAGCCCGCATTTGTGTACATTGCTGTGGATAATATAAGGGAACGAGCAATCTCTCTTATAACATGAATGATTATGTCATGAGATTGTGCCTCAACATAAATGATTGAACAATCTAAATGTCTCATATCAGCAGAGTTTTAAGAACAGAAACTGCGAGAGTTTATCAAAACGTTGTATCATACTGCATTGAACAAGGAACTGAAATTATTAACTATAATTTGAGACATGTCACTCTTTGACATGCAACTTTTACAATATTTCGGATTTACATCTAGTTTGACTTTTCAATGACATTCATATTTTTACGCATAAATGATAAATTAATCTAACGTGAGTCAACATCAAATATCACGAGTTCTTAGCATTTAACAGACACGAACGGCAGTTGCATAAAGATGTAAGCACCTTTACTGAATATATAACTTAGCTTTAGTTCCTGATTAATGATGTCATTGTTATACAACGTCACAGTACGTTAACATAAGAATACCAAATAATGCAATATTACGTCTTCTTGATAGTCATCATTAGCGATAAGAATTCAAATTAGTAGGCTATTTATAGTACTTCTTTACATAGTCTGGCAGAAATATACTTTGAGAACGAAGAGAATATGATAAGCTTAAATTGGTTTATGGTTTAGTTATATTCATTCTGTTAACTATACGCTTTCTTGATTTTTCGATTTGGCTCTACACTTTGAACACCAGAATATTGACAGAAGTGAAATATTTGCTAATTCTCGGGCGTATCTTGTGAATATGCCATGAAATAAAATAAAATGTTAAACTGTAGTCTATTTATTCACAATATTATTTTAACTTGAATATACGTAATTTTTGTATCATCTTATTAAGTAAACTTAAATCTATTTATCAGAATTATCAGAAGTGAACTAAATCCATATAAACGACTCTGCTAACTGAAGGGTATTTGGATTTTATCACTGAAAAGATACAGATCTAGATGTATATGTTTTTAAACGTCAATATGAATAACTAAAAAGAAACTGCAGCACACAACAGAAAAATTATACTTGAGAACAGATTGTTGAAAGCCTTTAAATGTGGAGTAAGGAGGCATGTCTCTGTAGGAGGGGCAGGAAAAATCTTGTGAGATGAGTTAACGCTTTCAATGAGATTATGAGGAGAAATACTATTGCAGAAACATCAGTAGGTGCCCCATATTCGAGAATAGGCCGGTAGTAAAGAAAAATACGAGTGAGAGAATGGGATCAACTGTCGTATTGACTAATCTAAGTGATCTTAAGGCCCAAGTGCAAAAAGAGATAAAACAAAAATAATAATAATAATAAAAATAAGATAAAATACCAAGATTGTTAGTAATTATGTAAAATTGATGGAGGCATCATCGCCAAACACACATCTTCTTTATTACCGTATGTTCTCACTTATAAAAACCAACATGGACTTTTCAATAGCGTCCACTATTGCTCAATTCGATCTCTTATTACCATCTCGTAAGCAGTGTTGATCGAGTCATCAGCAAAAAACCGTCATTTGGTCCAAGGCCATTAATAAAACTCCTTATGATTTTCATCTGAGGTAAACTTTATCAAAAATGTGGCTTTCACTATTTAATGACTTTCATCATTTCCTCATAATGTGTCTCAAATTATTCTTTTAAGTTTCATTCACCAATTGTTTACCAGTTTCTTGAGGAATTCCTCATGGACAAATGTTAAACATATGAGGTTTGTTTTTTTTTTCTGATCATTCTTTATGTGTTATTTCCAAGCTTTTGTAATATGCTTATGGCACAGTTCTTTATAGGATGTACATGCTTGATAAACTAGGAATTCTTCAAATTAATGTCGACAATATTTTAGCTTGAAGTCATCTGAATAAAATGTAACTCGATACTCCAAAATGTGAAACAAGTATTTCGCCAGATCTATGGCTCAAATATAATAGTTCGTATCTCTTCCCGTATTATTTATTTAGTAGATCTATACTTTCTGAGCAGAATTTGAAAAGACAATAAACTCCAATATCTTGGAACATAAATCAGCGAAAGAGAAAGATTAAAAACTTCAGTCAAAAAGGTGAAGTTAAGGGTACCTTGAATTTTAGAATGGATGTGGAATATAATCTGGACTTAATGATTTATGCGGGTAAAGATAGGAAAGTGCCTTTATTACCTCTTCAGTGTAGATAAACAATATTATTGAAACGGTGGATATTCTATCAGACCGTTGCATAAATTGGAGACAGTTGTCAGGAGACTATTTGTAGGTTTTGTTGAAAGATTAAGAAATGATGCTTAGTAGTTGTATTTCATTATTGATGAACTAAGGTGAATATAATATTAATTAAAATATTAATAGCAATTTTAGGCTATTAAGAAAATAACAAATTACAATGCAAGCCATATTAAATGGAAGAACTGGCCTAACAGTACACACTACACTATTTCAAGTTACACAGCTAACAAGAAGTAGCCTAAAATAAGTTGAGCAAAGAAGTTAAACAGAAACCGAGCTAGTTATTTTCGGATTAACTGGTGACGTGCTACCAACTGAAATTTATAGCAATTTTTTATTTGCATTAACTTCATGTTAAATATTTGACATGCACTTTAAACTGTAGAATGGCTTATTGTTCCCATGATGGATGATGCAATGAGGAAATTTACATTTTACGTACGAATAAGTCATAACTCAAATACATTTCAGGCACCGACTTTTCGACACGTGCCTATTCCTGGCCCTGTTCTGATTGGATAATTGCTAAGTTTGATTGACACTCCGGAAAGGTCTATCGTAGGCAGCAGTACGGACGCTCAAGTCTGATCAGCTTGTTTCAGGAGTTGGTGTATTTCTGTTTGAATGTGTATCATTTTAAACTTTTCATTTTATATGATTTCATAACACACATTATATTCATTTGAAGAAAGATTTTTCTGTGGTCATTAGATACAGACTCATTCATATACAATGTGTGAACTCTTTCACCCTCGGGAAGTATTACTAATTGTGCACACACATCAGTACCTGTCTCTTATACACATCTAGATGTGTATAAGAGACAGGCATACATCATACAAAAAACCCTGCCTCCATCAGTACGAGGCGCAGAGTGGCCGTAACCTGAAAAAAAAAGGAAAAAAAGAGAAAATAGTTGATCTACGATTCATGTAATTTAAATCATTTCTTCATCTGCTTATTAGTTATTAAACTATTCATATTTCGTGAAACAAATAATAACATATTCCATTCATACAATTAAAAAATATTTTAATAAATAACAAATATTGGCAATTTAATTAACAATAATTTAAAATAATCCCCTATTTATAATAATAATGGAAACATAAATAACAAACAGGCCTATTATGTTAAATAATAGGCCTAATAATAAAAATAATAATGATAATAATAATTTTGTTATTAATATATATATATATACATATATATATATACATATATATATATATACATATATAGAACTATATATATATATATATATGTAGAACTGGGTATGTATGTCTCATGTTTTTACAAGCCTATACAAATAAAGGTGTAATATTATTTCAATCACCTATATATAAGTAAACTTATAGTATATTGATTAAATTGGATATTGAGTACCGGTATATCTTCACAACACCCTTAAGTATCGTGTGCACTGGCACAAGCGCGTCAACAGCATTAGGCTATCGTTTGATCTAGGTTCCAATGTAACGGTTCACATGTTTCATTATGTCAATATATAATGTAAGATTCACACCATGGCATTTTGAACATCTGTAGTTGGGGTCAACTACTTCACTGCTCCACCTCACCAGTTCCTGTCAATCATAAAACATTTCCTAACTTCAATGTCTATTAAATAACAGTTGTGTTATATCATCAGACAGCTTGATAACTATAAACCTAGGCACCAAGTGCTTGTACACCCTGCAGCCTACGGAATTCAATTTCATAGGCTGCAGTTGTGAGCTACGGGGTTCAGTTGAGCAGTTAAAAAGTAACGGGTGGAGAGGGGAGTTGCTATTTTGATCTTGTTTAGTGGGGGGAAAGTAAATAATGTACTGCCACACTGTACTGTCATTCACTATAGCGATTCATTTATTTATAGATATAATCCATAACGGGGAATTCGGTGTTTAATGTACACAAATTAATTCTCATTTTCACTTTACAATTGATTTGTTTCTTTATTTTCATGTACTATTAGGCCTATCTTGATTATGTTTTCTTGCATGGAACGATTGGAATAACTATGCATCTTTGCATGGAGGTTTAGCAATAGATTTTATACCTTCCATGATCCATGTAAGGACCGGTTGTTGTAACATGGGATTGGTTATATTTTGTTGAGAAATTGTGAATATTTTGGGTTTTCGTTTTTCACCATAGGGCCTACTACTTTTGTTTTGATTGTTTGGTTATACTGTAAGGTTATTGATGTAGGCCTATGTTGCTTAATGCACCGTCAGATTTGACGAGTGTCAATGTCCTATAAGCGTACGTTCAAATAACTAGAATATCATGTAAATAACACAAACAGGAGGCAACAGTTTTGAAAGCAATTGATAACAAATTAATATAGCTAGACAAAACTGTGGAAACACATGCCGCCTGAATTTGTACCTATGCTACAACGCAACTCGCAATATTTCGATTGGTACGTTACCTTATTTGTCCTAAAGATTATATCAAATAAAGGCACAGTAATGTAGTAAGATGACTGACAATGATTAAAAATTGATCGTATTTTTCAGAAATTAATGTCAAATTAGGCCTACAGCTCTAAAGCTAACTTGAAAACTACCGTACCATGTTCGGGTTATGAGAACCAAGTCTTCTCCGATAAAAACTTAAAATGGAGGTCCAGTGTATACATCTGGCTCGTGTGCACTTTTAAGAACCATTGCATCTTTCGGAAGAGTAATTTGGTTACCCCGATGTTATAGTTCATTTCATCCCCTGTCGTTCTGGAATGATGTGAACATGTTGCTACCAAGAAGCGCCTCTTTACTGCTGCTATGTGTGGTCACGGACCACGCCCATACACAATTCAGTACATATGCTGCAAGTTATGGGTTATTCTACTTTGCCCTTTAGCTTTGTAATATTACACAGGATAATGCATAAAATACCAAGGTAACATTTCAAACAGTACTACTGTAGGTCATTAATAGTAAAGTATAGGCCTTTTTTTTTTTTATTAGAACCAGTAAAAGTTTGCGCAGGCTCAGTGTTCTTACTTTTTTGACAATTTCAGGCTCAATGTTCTTATTTTGTTCTTATTTTTTACGCATTTTTCAAACATGGAAAATTATTATTTTACATCAGTATATTATCACTGTATACTGTATTATAGAGGGGACTATTACATACTGCAAATAAGGTACAGATAAGAATTGTTAGATTTTTTCTATTTTTTCTAATTTGACATTTTTTTTAGACCTCAGTGACATTATTAGTGATAGTCTTCGGCATCGTGTTTGCTGTCGTCTCTGCGGCCGCAACACCCACGCAATGCCAGTCTTTGTCTGTAATAAGGTCAATAATATAATTTATTATAATAAAATAGGTAGTCGTGAGCCGAAATAATATACAGTATACTAAAGATGAGATACTGGTACTGGTACGGGCATTTACTGTATAATGCGCCTCTTCCTTGTGGTTATAAAGAACAGTTCTTTTTCCTGGTCATTGGGTCCACATGCTAAGTGCTGCAGGAGCTGGCAACCCCACCAGGTTCCCATTTATACTCCTGGGTGAGGAGAAGCAAAGCAGATAAAGTGTATTGCTCAAGGACATAAGCGAAATGTACAGCGAGGGATTGAAACCCCGACCTCAGACTAACACATTTTAATAAAATTACTTGTTTATTTATTTATTCGGAAACTACACTTTTATATAAGTGGCAATCTCCCATAAGGAATGCGGGTCCAAGAAAAACAAAAAACAAAAAAAAAAAAAAAACAACAAAAGAACAAAAAAAAAAAAGAAAAAAAAAAGAAAAAAAAAACACAAAAGAACACTTTATATAAATAATTAAAACTATTTACAAAAAAATTAACCTACAAAAAAGCTAAAATAAACATTCACAAAACATAACAAAGCATAATTACATACCCTCCCCTACCCTACCCGCCACACGAGAGCGCATAGGCGTTACGCCACTGGTTGTATCTCAGAGGACAATGTGTATCATTTTAAACTTTTCATTTTATATGATTTCATAACACACATTATATTCATTTGAAGAAAGATTTTTCTGTGGTCATTAGATACAGACTCATTCATATACAATGTGTGAACTCTTTCACCCTCGGGAAGTATTACTAGTTGTGCACACAAATCAGTACCAGGGGTGGATCCTGTAGGGGGAACTGGGGGAATGTGCCTCCACCACGTTTTGCCACTAAATTTTAAAAAATTCAATGCATAATAATATTGTTATGTGCTACTCACTTATCTATTCTGGAACTGTCGCTCCCGCCCCCACCCCGTTTGAAAAATTCTGGATCCGCCCTGTTAATTTGGCACAACCTTCAATATTCAATCATTATGGTATTAGTAAAAGTAGTAGTAGCAACAGCAGCAGTTGTAGTAGTACTGTAGTAGTAGTAGTGTAACAAAAATCTGACCCCTTATTGACCCAGATTTACAAATCTCAATGTGCTGTGTGTGTGTCTTTTTTTCGTCGTTTATATGTAATTCTTTTATGTATACATTACATAATTTAATTGTATTTATTATGTGTATAAACAAGCATCGATTAAGCTTAACATATTATTATAATATATTTATATTGTATGTTAACTGGTGACGTGTCATGACGTAATATCACCGACAGCAGGCCGTCTCCATATGCAATATAGTACACGCACCTAACAGACATTATCACTGTATTTAATCATGTCAATATTTCAGTTTAATATAATTGCCGTCACAAGGGGTATCATTGATAATGACAGCGAAAGCTCCCAGGCCTGGTTCGACCGCGACTGAAGCTGCTTGCACATATGTAACATGAGGCTGCCGGCACCTTGACTTCTGACGATTATAGGTGGAAATTGACTCCATATTCTCCAAAATGGCAGACATAGGTGTAGTGTATAGATAAAAAAGAATCGGTCCAAGGGCCGATCCTTGGGGGCAGACTAAATTGCAATGTGGACGTCCTGTCTCTTATACACATCTAGATGTGTATAAGAGACAGTGTACACCCTGCAGCCTACCGAATTCAATTTCATATGCTGCAGTTGTGAGCTACGGGGTTCAGTTGAGCAGTTAAAAAGTAACGGGTGGAGAGGGGAGTTGCTATTTTGATCTTGTTTAGTGGGGGGAAAGTAAATAATGTACTGCCACACTGTACTGTCATTCACTATAGCGATTCATTTATTTATAGATATAATCCATAACGGGGAATTCGGTGTTTAATGTACACAAATTAATTCTCATTTTCACTTTACAATTGATTTGTTTCTTTATTTTCATGTACTATTAGGCCTATCTTGATTATGTTTTCTTGCATGGAACGATTGGAATAACTATGCATCTTTGCATGGAGGTTTAACAATAGATTTTATACCTCCATGATCCATGTAAGGACCGGTTGTTGTAACATGGGATTGGTTATATTTTGTTGAGAAATTGTGAATATTTTGGGTTTTCGTTTTTTACCATAGGGCCTACTACTTTTGTTTTGATTGTTCAGGCCGTCTCCATATGCAATATAGTACACGCACCTAACAGACATTATCACTGTATTTAATCATGTCAATATTTCAGTTTAATATAATTGCCGTCACAAGGGGTATCATTGATAATGACAGCGAAAGCTCCCAGGCCTGGTTCGACCGCGACTGAAGCTGCTTGCACATATGTAACATGAGGCTGCCGGCACCTTGACTTCTGACGATTATAGGTGGAAATTGACTCCATATTCTCCAAAATGGCAGACATAGGTGTAGTGTATAGATAAAAAAGAATCGGTGCAAGGGCCGATCCTTGGGGGCAGACTAAATTGCAATGTGGACGTCACAGATGATTCGACCGCGACTGAAGCTGCTTGCACATATGTAAAATGAGGCTGCCGGCACCTTGACTTCTGACGATTATAGGTGGAAATTGACTCCATATTCTCCAAAATGGCCGACATAGGTGTAGTGTATAGATAAAAAAGAATCGGTCCAAGGGCCGATCCTTGGGGGCAGACTAAATTGCAATGTGGACGTCACAGATGATTCGTCATTTATACGGACGAAACACTTGCTCTGGTGCAGGTATGAATGGAACCAACTGAGTGCTGTGTCTGTTACTCCAAACTGTGATTGAAGCCGACTCAGAGGTATTGTGTAGTCGACAGTATCAAACGCTGCAGACATGTCCAACAATACAAGTATTGTGATCTTTCCACATGTGCCAGCAGTTGCTGTGAAACCAGTCGTTCAAGTATTTTTGCAATGAAACTAAGGTTAGAGATTGGACGACAGTTTTTAAGGATATTTAGATCCAGACTAACCTTCTTGATGACAGGACGATTTTGAGCAATCTTTAATGATGGTGGTACTTTACCGGTGAAAGTGAGGTATTAACGATCGATGTCAGAGATGAAATTAGTTCCGGAATACATTTCTTGAGAAGCTCTGATGGCATAGCATCAAGGTCGCAGGTCTTAAGCGGGGCGTTTGAGAAGACACTTTCAACATCGGTTTCCATTACTTGGCAAAACTGCTAAAGTAAACACCAGGCATTAGCGGCTGAAGCAATGTACAAGACGAGTTGTCTACATTTAAATCCTTCCGGATATTTTTAATTTTCTCAGTGAAGTAAGAGCAGAATATATTAGAGAGAAATTCATCGGAAACATGATGTGGTAATGGAGATGCAATCTTTTTATGCAGGAGCTTGTTACTGACTGACTCTTAGCATTTTTTATAAAGAGGTTATTGTAGTAGGTTAGCTTTGGCTTCGACAATCATTTCCTTCAACTCTTTCTTCTGTTCTCTATAGATTTGATGGTCAAGATGCGACTTTCTCCAAAGTTTCTTAAGTTTCCTGCGTGTGGTCTTGTCATGCCTGATTAGTGCCAACAAATTTTCACAAAAACCTTATGCAATAATGACAAAATGATTATTATTGTTTATTTTCGGTAAATATTTCAGCCGCTCAAATTTTCTTTCCTATTTTTCATTCTTCCAATGCTTCTTCCGTTTTTTTTTTCGTTAAATTTAATTTAATATACTAATACATATTTACGCATACTATTTATATAAATATATAAATAAGTATATCATTCGATACATATTTACATATTTTAACTGGACTCTAGAATTAGGCCTGTGTATACATTGTGTCTGTATTTAACATAATTCAATCTTATTGCTTTATTTAAATATTATCAAATATTATTGTACTTTAACGATTTCATTATTACATATAATATATTTTTCAAATAAATATCTAAACAATTTTAATTAATTAGATATAAATTCACGTAGATTAGATCAATAAAAATGGACATATTAGTAATCCTAGGGAACAGTGAAATTACCTGGTTCCCTGATAATCCTTATCTATTCATTAACAAGAATATTTTTTTCAATTTTCTAATTAATTTTATATAGCTGGAGTTAGTTTCGACTTGGGCAAACCTTGTTAAAAAGGTACACTTTCTCCATCAAAAGGTTTTTTTTTTATGAATGGAATGACCTGTTCGAAGCACGAACTCATGTAGACCAAACCCAGTACCGTACTGTTACGATTTTTAATTGTGCGGAAAATCCACTCACGATTTGTCAGTATTACAGACTTAAGTCCTTGCTTGTACAAAAATTGTATAGGCCTAGGCCTATTGCTTAGCTCTGAGTTTTTTGTTGCTTGTCGGGATGGTAAATTGGTTCTCCTCGCTTTAATCATAATTTTTGATCTCCTGAATATTGTGCATAATAGAATGTGAATTTGTTAATCAATTCGTAATGAAGTTGAAGAAAATAAAATGTAGAAGATGTGAATTTGTTTTTGTCTTCCACTAACTTTTGTCCATGTCTTATTATGCTTGAAATTTCTTCAAAATTGTTATATTATTATAGATTTTAATCTAAATTATTATCCATTTCCATTCTGTAAGTACCGTAGTGGAATCCCTGCTGTGGAGTGGATACAATTGAAAAAGGAAGCAATGGATTATTATAATCGTCAATGTGGCTACCACCATCGTCATCATCGTCGTCTTACTGTCGTCGTCAATTTTATCATCGTAATTATCTTCATAATATTAATTATTGTATAATGAATTATTGATTGCTTTTATTATTATTATTATTATATTATTATTATTATTATTAATTACTATATTATTTTTAATTATTATACTATAATTATTTTTAATAATATTTTATTACTCAATATTTATTATTATTATTACGCCTATTATTTGTATTATATTATATACATATATAATGTTTATATTGTTATTATTTATTTATAATATATAGGCCTGTTTATTATTTATGTCTTGGCTAAACAAAATAGTGAGTTAATTAATGCAAACTAACATTGCATTATTAATGTAATTTGTGTAATGATTTTTTTAACGTTTGAATATTTAATTTTAAAAGAATTTCAAAATACACATAATGTATAAATATACACTTTTTTAATACACTGTTTTCCTATAGAATTTTATTTATTAAATAAAATTAACAAAATTATATCATAATCAGTTGATATTATATATAGAGCGAATGCAACTCAGACTGGTATGCAACACTAGTCTATTTTTCGGCTTCCATCTGAATTCTGCCGCTTATTACGAACGATACTTTTGCTTTTCATACCGTCTGCTTCGTTGATTTCCTTAGACTCAAAAACCATAAGTTTCTACCATAAAAAAAATATTTGGTTAAATTAATTTAATTATATGCATTTTATACACAATTATGTAGGAATATTAGTTGAATTTAACTAAATTTGCATACCCTTATTATCTACGTATTTATGATCTAAATATTTAACCGTTTGTATACCAGGCCAATACACACAAACGATTAATAATTGATTGCGATTGAATTTCAGGAATCGTCTGGATGTTTTGCCACATGAAGTAAAAAATATAGATGCAGGAGACAAAATACACCTTACACACACACACACATACAC
>NW_022727435.1:866982-900275 GCF_011630105.1 Anneissia japonica
ACATATTTGTCACTTCATTAGTTATTGATTTTACTGATTTCTACCATAGCGACAAGTGGTAGGTATGTATAGAAATGCACATATAGGTTCAAGGATGATATTGATTTTTATTTCAAGGTTACCGCAAACATTTCAGTCTGTTGTCCATTTTTACGACCAGACTGAAAATGATCCAAACAATGCCGTTCTCTCTTCAGAACACTTCACTAGATAATAAAATAATAAATAAAATGAATGGCATTGTAGAGCAGGCCAAAATGACCTCGTAGGCCTGTTCAATGCCGCCTCCCCATTTTGTTAACTGAGCATTTTGAGCAGCCGGAGCCACAAAAGTGATGACTTATCAATGGAACGTCCTTCCATAAAAGATAGGTCTATAAGTAACATTATCTCTTAATTTGTTAGGTCTACCATCGAAATCTCTCCATGACCAACACAACAATATAGATCAGAAAATCAGAAGCTGATTTTAAATTTTGAAATTAGGCCTACAAAATTGAGGGGATAGAAATTGTATTCAACTTTAAGTTTGGGAACGCCATTTCTGGCCATTTAGATGTGCCAGCCATAACATTTCAGACCTCATCCCAAAAGATGGTAAGGGTGACGCAGTCTGAACCATCTCCAAATTCTCTCTCTGGATTCCCCCTCTTTGTCGAATTCTTGGGTCCGCCACTACAAATTGCTCACCAAGTATTCCTGTCTATTTATATGTACCATTTATATGTTCTATTTATATGTAATATTATTGTGTACCTTGTTATTAGAAGAACCCATGAATCGCTGAATTATTCATTTGACTGCTTATTTACATTGTTAAGTTATCAAATTTTAGAGAGGTAGAGGCCTACAGGTCAAAAGAAATATTCAGTTTCATCAATATAGACGTTTTACTACAAAAATATTTAAATTCGAAAATCCTTACCTTATCTCCAAATTATACATCGGAATTCAGTACGGTATTATTTCTGAATCAGTAAATATATGTAGGAACGGTTTGGCGTAGCGGTTGCGGTTCTGCTTCTGAACCTGAACCTTGTAGTCGGAGGTTCAATCTCTCGCTATGTATTTCGCTTGTGTCCTTATGCAAAGCACTTTACATATACTGTTGTCTCTCTCCACCGTGTAGTACAAGTGTAAATATCTGTAGGTTCAAACACAAAAATGAGTATGTGTTCCATGCGGGGTTAATAATGCTAAGCACAAAGAAGTCGACAATTATTACTATTGTAATAATTGTTTTCTCATTTTAATTCAATTGGAAGCTATTAGCTTACCTAATTAAATATACAAAGTAAGTAATCAAATATTGACTTTTATTATTCATGTATATTAACTCTACATAGAAAACCTTCAAAATTGCGGATTAATATTGCTGTATGACAATCCGCAAAAAGGTCATTATACTTTGCTATTTGTTTTACTGAAAATGTAAATGTATGCAGAGGTAATGTAAATGTGCCTGTATGCTTCAATGGAAATTGAGCAATATGATGATTATGAATATTTCGGCCCTGAACTTAGAATATTCGTAGCAAGAAGAGGCATGACATCAATAGAAGGCTTGTAAGACTGTGCTAATGTTTCGATTCGCAATGATGACTAGGTTCAGGTCTAAGTGATATTAGGCGCTCATTACTGATTAATTATTCCCTTATGAAACATCACATTTGACCAGTTTCATTACAATAATCTGTTTAGTCGGTGTATTGTCAAAAACATCGTAAATTGTGCATACTGAAATGGTGTTTTAGGTCAAAGCAACTTCCTGGTCAAACTTTCACCAGCCAATATTCAATTCAATTCAATTCAATTAAAAAATACTTTATTATCCAAAAGGAAATTCACTTGGTTATGGTACATATAAAATAATTAAAAATTAAAAATTATAAAACATTCAAACATTTAAGTACAGTACTGACATATGAAAGACAGTTGTTAAGAACAAGATCAAAAACATGCAAAATGAACAAAGAAAAAGGACAACACAAGGCTTTACATTAGGTTTTCTTTTCTTTTTTTAAATTTCTTATTTCTTTTTTTTCCTTTTTTTGTGAGAGGAGATATAATGAGGAATATTTGTGTGGTCAGATACGTGAAGTGAAACTGAGGGCTCACTATTATTAGCATGATGAAAGAAATAGCGTAGATCGGTGTAGGAATAGTATTGTTCAATAATGTGATACGTGACAAGTAATAACTCAAGATTTCAATTTAACATTATTTTGCTACAGCATATTATCATTGTTATTTTCAAAGACGTTATTTTAAATCAGCCAGAGGGTTACCGTATTTTATATCTTTGTCAGTATCCAGGAATTTGAAATAGAGAGGGCCCAAGCAGGGCTTTGGATGAGGGTCAAGACCACATCGGCACCACCATATGGCTGAGGTACAACATTTAATGGCTATGACACCTCTAAATATTTTCAATAGACACTCTCATGCTTAAATTTGAATTTAATTTTTTTCTCCATTTGTTAAAATGTTCTTTCGAACACTTGTGGTGGCCCCTCTCTTATAAGTACAGTACCGTACTGTATAACCTTTTCTGCGTTGTAACAACACTTAGATTATGAGTACTTCAACCTGCATGTAATTAAAAAATTGAAATGATTTTGTTTTTTTTTTTGTTATTTGACAATTTCTTGGCTATTTTTTTTTTTGGTTTTTTTTTTTTTTTTTTTTTTGATGGATGGATTACGGCTACCACTGTAATAAAAGTTATTCTGAATATAATAATACTTCTAAAACTATTCATATTAATAGGGCTAATAATAGGCCTATTGATGATTCCATCATCATCGTCATGATTAGATTATGATTAGGATAAGGATTGAGATGATCATCATGATGAGCATGATGTTGATGACAATGACGTAAGGGCTAGGCAACTGGTCAAGTTCAAACGAATATATTTAGGCCCACTCTCCTGATTAATTTTTATCCTTAACCTTTCAGTAAGATTCATCATGATGATGTGCACGGTACGTGAAAACAACACCAATGTATTTATTCTTCTTATCGAGTCACTACGTAGCTAGTGTGTATAATCTTGCTTACGTAGTGTGGTAGAAGTATTCGCCGGTAGGATTGATACCTAACATGGGACGCGACGTGTGTGCCCGGAGACTAGAGATGGACCAGTACACAGGGGTAGTCCCCTACACTTCTCGAATGATGTACTGGGTTCTTTAAAGTGCACACGAGTCAATTGTGTACACTGGACCTACGGGTTAGAGGGCACTCCGGCCTGCTTCAGGTTTTGAACCTTTACCTTTACATTATCCGAGAAGACTTGTTCCACCACCGGAACGATAGCCGTTCGAACCAGCGCCGATATTATGGCTGTATGTCACGGTTCCCCTGTCTTAATTGCTCTGCCAATCGACTCGCCTATGTATTTATATTGATTAAAACTTACGTATCATGTTTGATTAATTAATTTATTACTTACAATTGAATTTTTAACCTGGAATGAACTAAAACAAGAAACAATGGTATAATACAAATATATAATTATAATAATGCTACGCAGCAAACTTGATTTGATTTGAATACTAACAGCTACATCAGCATGTGCGTAAACATACATAAATGCATGAAAAAAGCATAATTATATCTAAAAGTAAATGTAATTATCAAATCGTCAGATGGGTGTTATCTCGCCGAACTCCCGCCGGCGAAGAGGATGTTTTTCCGTGATGAAAATCACGAGTTTTCTTGTTGGTAAATTGTGTCTTGGGCCTAGCTCTAAAGGTTTTTTGTTACTATCCCTTGCTGACGTTTGTTTAATGTCAAGTAGCAATCAGGATATTATTCGAGCACGAGATTAACGCTTCAACAACCAGTATTTACATTATGTGATGAAATAAATGCTATATAGGTGTATTTGTAAGGATATGTCTAAGTTTAAAATAAAATGTTAAAATATAAAACAAATATGCCTATTTGTATTAATGCATTCTAGTCACACTTTTGTGTAAAAAAACACATTTATTTTTTATACCAAGGCATACAATCTCACTTATTTAACTATATTTATTTACTGTATATACATTGGTCATATCTTTTTTTTTCATATTTATATTGGTTACATTTTGTTTTTCTTGTCATAGTTCCGATGTTTGTATATATTGTTGTATCTGTATGTATTGAAATGGTTAAACCCAAACAGAATTTCAGTATTTTGGACAATAAAATAATCTTGTTTTATTCTCTTAAATCTTAAAAGAATATTCCGTTATATAGTTTTTAAAATCAAAACTAGCAAAAACATTGTATTTTATTATTTAGCGTTTTTCTTTAATCTTTTCCTAACATTTTATTTTGGTAAAAACTGTTTTTGAGTGCAATGTATTTTTTAGAAAAATAAAATTAAACAACGGTAAACCTGTTTTTAAATTCAAATGATTGTTTTAGTATTTCAAATGATATTGATTGTTAAATATTTTTAAAAACCGAATGGTCAATTGATTAATCTCAGATAAGAAAGTATAATACATACTCCAAGTATTGAAATACTTGGCGTGTATTTCAATACTTAGAGTATGTATTATACTTTCCTAAATATTTTTAATGTTTCCAGATTGAAGTTTTATATAATGTATTGTAATTGATTTGATGAGGGCCTCTTCAATTCAGCTTCAAGTTGCTGAATTATAAATACAGTAGGTCTAATTACACAGTTACGGTATTTGGTATGATTTTTGATATGGAGATCTAAATGTCCCAACTTAGGTCTACTTCGTGTTTTATAGCATCAACAAAAATTGTCATCTATTCATTTCATTATAATGTTTAATATAATTTTGTAAAGATGATGTTGTAACCTTTGACTTACTACAATATTGAGACAAGCAAACTGAAATAATTGACAATGTCATTTATTATATGTATAGGCCTCCACTTATTATATGTAGGCCTATAGGCCCTATATCGTTATTAATTTACTGTTATCTATAATAATCATTACAATAACATTGTTATTATTTTACAGTATTCTGAAGATAATGAAGTCATACTTATATTAATTGCCTAGCTTACCGAACATTTTAGGAAAATGGGACATCAAATGAAAAGGCATAACATTATAATGGAAAGTTAAAATAATAAAAAAGCGACTCCGACCATATGTTAGACAAATATTATAATATAACATTCTAAAATTATATAAATTGTAAGGCAAATTTTTTAATACTCTGATTAATCGGCCATGTTTGTTTTGGTCAAAAGAAAAGGCATAATATTATAATGCAAAGTAAAAATAATTTAAAAAAAAAGCGACTCCGACCATATGTTAGACAAATATTATAATATAACATTCTGAAATTATATAAATTGTAAGGCAAATTTGTTAATACTCTGATTAATCGGCCATGTTTGTTTTGGTCATATAAAAAACATTATTCCGAATTACCACACTCTGGTTTTTGTAAACATTCGTTCTCAACGAAATCTATTTCACAAATCCGCAAAACATTATACTCAAATATGTAATCGTTCTTAACCAAACGTTCCAGTCTAAAACCGCCAAAATAGTGCAAAAAATGCGGTTGAATTTAGATAAAGAAAGTTTAAATGCACCGTAACAGTTAATTGTACCTCTGATAAATATTAACAGTTTTTTAATTTACAATTGTCTTGAAGGATTTTTTGCAGGAGTGGTCCTTGAATACAAATTTAAGCATTTATATGCATCAACTCTCCTTTTCTAAATAATACTAGATATTTTACCTATAGTATAGGCCTACGCCTATATTGATGGAACTATACTAGAGTATAGAAACTAAAAAAAAATATAACCGGTAGGTTTTCAAAACATTGGACCTAAAGCCATCTAAGACCATAGGCATGCGTGCCAAGGTACCCTGTGGAGATAGGCCCAACTTCAATCTTTCTTTCGTCAGATGAGTCTATAGACACCTTGAATTCATAAAGTGACCCTAATTTTCATTTTCATCTGTGTCGTCTGTTACTGTTTCACCTCCATTCGGTTATCTTCTTTTTCTGCTAAGATAGTATTTTTGAACATATTTGCTGTCGACAGGGTGAACAAGTGGTGAAGAAAACAATCGTTCTGTAGGCCTAATTGTATTATAGTACATCTGTCCCAAAATTCTACCGTTTTGGCCCTGGAGGCAATCCAATCAATATGGTCAACAAACACGAGTTTTGAATCGATAATATTGCCAAAGTCTTTCTGACTTTTAATGCCCTCAAGGAATTTCCCCTTAATCATATAATCAAAATCAATACTTCCTTTTTTTACGAGATCTTAAGGACATTGAAGCGTCATTTTTCCCCCGACCATGCTACTGATGAAGTCGATCGAGATCATCCTGACCAGTTCTCTTCAATTGTTCAAATTCTTATAAATTTTTAAGGTCCATCATCATGAATTTATATTACGTGAGTTCGTGAACACAAAGGGTATATCAATGGTGTAAATATTTAACAGCAGAAAGCATGTTAATCCTTTTTTTTTTAAATTGAATTATTGACTTTATTCAGTATCAGTAAATAGTAAAATACAAAGACAACGATGACAGGGAAAACAAGGACATGATACCAAGGATGACCCAAAAAAGGTAAAAAATAAACCTTATTTACGTTGGGGTCCTAACAGATTAAAAAAATGAGAATACAAACACTGGCGTAAAAAATAAGGAAGGTAAAAAAAAAACGGCAAAGACAAATAAAATTTAGTAAGAATGGATAATAAAAATACATTGAAATTTAAAAAAAATTGAGTTTGACAAGTTTTTTTTTTTCTTTTATTTTCTTTTTTTTTTTTGTTTTGTTTTGTTTTGTTTTGTTTTTTTTTGCTGTTGCTCTTCCTGTTGATGTGGTCTTTGTTATTGCCGTTGTATGGAGTGTGGTTGCCATTCCATTTG
The DNA here is from genome assembly GCF_011630105.1 of Anneissia japonica. Lineage (NCBI taxonomy): Eukaryota > Metazoa > Echinodermata > Crinoidea > Comatulida > Comatulidae > Anneissia > Anneissia japonica. The sequence goes on from NW_022727435.1 coordinate 873,879, forward strand.
TTGTTTTGTTTTGCATTGTGTAGTCGATTTTTTGTAATGAAAAGGATAGGCCTATATTTGATTTTTTTTCCAGTTTTCTAACCTATTTTTGATATAGACCTATTTACGTAATTTAAATTTGTGCAAAATTGTAGTTATCAATGGATGGATGGATGAATTTATTCGGTGTGAACACTAAGTATATCCCACGAAAGTCTGAAGAAAACTCATTTCTAATGGAATAGGCCTAGGCCTACTTCTGGTCGTGATGGAGGAGTACACAATCACATGGACCAACGGCTTAATTCGTCTCATCCTAAAGACGGTGCGCTGTTGTAACTTGTATTTCTGCCCTCCAGATGAAACACACGGAGAGCAGCGATGGGAATCGAACCGGGGACCTAAAGACCTTCACGTTTCAGCGCACATATATGTGCTACCACCAGTTTAGCCGACTAAGCTAAGCTGCTCTCTGAAGCGCGATATTAAAAGAAATTTAACTAGAACACAAGATGCTACTTTGTCTTTTCCACCGAATGTCTATTATAGATTCCATTCTTGAGTGATAATGATAGGCCTACAGATTCCAGTCGGCGTCAGAAATAATATACAGATTGATAGAAATATCACACATATACAAGTAAATCGTATTATTACAAGGATCGAACCGACAGACGAAACCGAACAAACATATTCCTTAAAATGTTAATTGGCAAGAATTTCACATCGACCTGTTTCGTTATCAGTAGCAAATGATGAATAGAAATACAAACAATACCGCCAATGTTGTTATCAAATTTGCAATTAAAGCTTCCATTTGTAATAAGATATGATGCTACGGTTTTTAATCAGAGCATGTTAGTGGGATTATCTTTTTTGTTGTAACAAGAAGGCATGACTTACGTTTCTGAGACCTTTATATTACAAATTATATGACTTGGTGTCTGTTATAGAACTTTGTTTGTGTCCTCCACAATTGCACCAGTCATTAGCTGTTACTAGTTAATATCTAGTGAAATAAGTATTGTAGGCCTACTCTAGTGGAATAAATATTGTAGGCCTATAGTTTTCGTTACCGTGTTAGTGCACGGTTAACATCTATCAATATCTTTCGAAGCGAATAGATTTGAATTAAATTTAATACGTTGGAATTATTTAAAAGTTATCAGTGGCGTAACGAAGAAGGCCTGGGCCCTGGCTGACCTTTTAAGGCCTTACTATCCGGTGGTGTCCATGTAGAGAGCTCGGGGCGCAGGGCGAACCCATCCCCTCTATTCGGCATTTTTTTACCTTTAAGCACGTATTTTTGATGTTTTTAACATGTTCTACTCAAAAAGCCCCACGCGGCCGATTTGCAAAATGTAAATGCTTAACAACGTATGTGTTTTATGAAAAATATAATTTTATATTCCTTTATTATTTTAGAAGACAGTATAACTTTAAACTTGCTGTATTGTCAATCAAACTCGTTAATCAAAATGTACGGCTAAATATATGAGATATTTTATTGTCTGTTAAACTTTATGTGTAACAGCTGCATTCCTAATGAGTAGCATAATGGCTACATCATTTCCCCCTCCTTAAACAAGATGACCTTTACTTTTGACACATTTTAAATGTCATTCTGTACTTAATAATTTAACACTTTTTATTATTTAAAGGCCCTTTGCATACGCTTAGCATTGACTGACCTTTCGGTGACTACCCTTAGAAAAATGTCACATAGTTTACAAAGGGTGAAAACTGTTCACACAATGTTTGGTGACGCATACACTGTGCGTATACAGAATAAACACATAGACTTTAAAAGAGCGTGGATAATTTAAACGCAAAGCTCACGCAATTTTGTCCTCTCTTTGGTGACACGTTTAAAAGTTAAACGTATTTAGGCCGGCCAGGCCTAAGGTGTTTAGATTTCTGATGTGTTTAGCATTAATAATGTGCTTTTGTATTTGACATCATGATGTCAAATACCTAAGCACATTTAATTTTAAACACGTGAAGATCTTAAGCACATTGAGCTATGCCTAAACACGTTTACAGTTTTAAAATGTGTCAAAATTGCGTGGAGCTTTGCGTTTTAAGCCCTTAGTTTACACTATGACGATAACGATCAAAACGATAAAAAGCAATTGTTCATATAGAAAATAAAAGAAATAAGAGAGGTTTTCATACTAGCACGATTCAATAACGATTTATCGTGTATACGATAAAACATATTTTCACAAATGAAATCAAATGACGTCATAATCATGAGGAAACGATAAAATCGTAGCAGTAAAAACGATTTTATCTTTTTCCCATGATTATGACGTCATTTGATTTCATTTGTGAAATTATTTTTGTTATCGTATACACGATAAAGCTGTTTCGGTATCGGATCGTGCTAGTGTGAAAACTTCTCTTATTTTCTTTATATTTTCTATATGAACAATTGCTTTTTAGCTTTTATCGTTGATCGTTATCGTCATAGTGTAAACAGGCCTTATAATCTTCCGCGCTGTTTTTAGAGTGTAGACTGCTCTCGAGCGTTACACATAGGCCTAATAAATGTGAGCACTGAAGCAATTTAGAGCTGAAAAGAAATCTAGTGCAATACTAAAAAATAAATTAAATTAAATTAATTTAACACCAAACATTATTCAGAAGCTAATAAAATGATTGTGTTTCAAATTTTATGGAAATAAGACAGATATAGAAATAAACAATAATAATTTATATCAGAAACAACAAATAAAATGCAATAAAATCTGTTAGCACCGATGCCCATAGATAAACTAATATTTTCATATAATTTTAATTAAGTTTACCAATATCTAAGAGTCATCGTAACCATTTCAACTTCTGTAAGCCGGCCCTAGGATATAAATGTTATTTTAAAAGTTGTTAGTGTGGAAGTGGTTGCGAGCGATGGTTAACAGGACACTTTAATGCCATTTGGAGGGCACTTTATTATACACGCCTGTCTCTCTCAACACAAGAGTGTAAATTGGTAGTAGAATGCGAAAGTTATATCATGGACCTATTAATAATAGGTCCATGGTTCATATGAAAAATGATTGAATGTACGCTGATCCGAATAATTGTTAATGCATGACCAGCAATGGACCCTTCCACAAGCCCCGCCCCTTGGTTATTGTTGCTAAGGTCTTACATAACGACAGCGTTAAAACATACGCAAACACGTACACGTACGTTTATAGCACTGATCTCTACTATAATAGTAGAGCTAGAGATCAGTGGTTTGTAGGAGGACAATATGTGTGCTTGTTAGACGCGTGCGTATTCGTGGCCCTGTTCTGATTCGTCGGTTGTTAAGTTCGATTGACACCCTAGAAAGGTTCATACTCTCATCAGGTAGAGGGGAGGCTGCAAGTGTCTGGATAACAGTATGTAATGACCAGAGCAATAACAATGTGAAATGAAATGAGGCGTTCAGCGGAAATCGCTAGAAGTGCCAACAGTATGATAATGATAATAATGATGACGAGGAATGATGATGACGATGAATTAGATGAAGATGACGATAATGGCACTTGTGTCTATGATGATTATGTTGAAGATTAGCTAAATAACATACTGGCAAAATATCGATGTTGAGTTACAACAGATAGATTTTTAAAATAAATATATGGTTTAATAAATCATAGCGTTTGTGTAGTTGAATCGAGGGGTTGGTGATCGTCCCATAACATCAGGTTAGCAAGGGTGGCCCTTTCTGCTAAGCCCTGGCCATTGGAACGTCCTTCACAACGACAGAGTAAAGTAACGTATGTAAACTTGTATATGGGACATGTGCGTATTCCTGTCCATATTCTGATTTATCAGAAGTTCCAATTAAGGTACATTACTATGGCCAAGTTGTATCATGTTTTCGGTGGTGGGATTATTTGAGTTTGTGGCCAAGCAACTTTTTAAAATGTCAACGAAACTATGGAAATTAATACGACTAAACATAGGTACCGGTAGGTAAAGCCCGGATACTCCCTGTGCAGTAGTACTAGTAATACTCAGGACTAGCAATAACAATGTTTTAGTTACCATATGAGAGTTTCCTGTGTTAAAAACATGATTTACTATACTATACTTCTTTATAAAACATAACTTGTACTTTATAATATGAGAAATCTGTATAATATCGGAAAACACGAAAGTACTATGCTACTGCACTGTAATGCATAGGCCTATTTTAATACATTACTTAGATAGGCTTTTCTTTTTCCATCTTGATTTCAGAGGTCAAAAACATTTCTCAATTTTTTTTCAATCATATAGTAGTGTAGACAAGTCTTTTAAGAACATTTTGCTAGAAATTTTTTTTTGGATACGACGCCCTGTTATGGAGTTATGATTTTTTAAATAACATGATGTCAGAAAACCAGCCCAATTATCTTATTTCTGTTGGTTACGCACCGCTGATTCGCAATATTTGCCATCATTTCAAGATGTCTACCGATTCGTGAAAAAGGCTTTTCAGTTATTATAAATGTATACATTATTCTTTTATTCCAGTATTATAATTACCATTATTCATGCAATACCAGCGTAAAGAAAATGTTGCTACTGTACAAGAAGGGAATTATGTTTTTCAGTGGTATCGTATGCAAACTGCAGCCTATTCGCTGATGTTTACCTCGCCTCTAGGCCTAAGTAATTATCAATAAACAATATTAGTAGTCTAATTTGTGAGCATTTTAGAAAAAATAATAAGGAATATAGGTCTATTTAAATAGGCCTATAGTATATATTGAAAAACACAATGATGATGCGTTAAATGACAATCGCATTTGGTCACGTGATACCGTACATATTCAATCAGTTAAGCTCTGTCCACACTATTAAAATTTTCTTCGACAAAAAAAATCCTGTTGTATGCCCATATATAGTCATGATATGGCTATATATGGTCATGATATGATGTACTCATGACCATATTTAGGCATGGCACATTTTTTGGTCAAATAAAATTTGATAGCCTAAGGAAGCTTAATAGTAGTAGAATAAAGCTATTCGTTGGGAACAACTTTCATTCGATTTGATCTTCTTTTGCCAAACCCATCTCCAAGGAATGTACTTTCGCTACGTTTCCTATCATATTCACTCAAGTCAACATCACTAACTTTTGAATAAATAATTCCTCTTCAAATTTACGGTTGTCGTCCAATTTAATAATCACATCCTCCCCTAACACTTTTCTACCTCCTCTGAACCATGGCAATGTTCCCCTGCAACGATTAAAGTCTTCGCATCTTCCATTTCAAGCAGCAAGAACCTTTCGATTCATTCACTGTACACTCTTCCATTCACCCACTCTCACTCATAATTCAAAATTAATAAATTTTCTTCCCACACGACTGATTAAGCGAGCAACGTACTTGAAATACATACCCTTTCAAACACTCGTTCAAATTACAATAACTGTGTATGTGGGCATTTACTCTTTACCTCCGACGACCCTACCCAAAGCAGGCTTTTGCACTGTTTTCTTAAAGGTGATTATTATTATTATTATTATTATTATTATTATTATTATTATTATTATTATTATTATTATTATTATTATTACTGTATGTTAAGAGGATATTTGCCAAAGATAGCATAAATAATAATAATTGAAATTTGAAAGTAGAAAATTGAACAGGAAGTAAGAAAAGTCGTTAAATATCATCAACATAAGGATTGAACATGATATTAACTGAATTTCAATATCAACTGAAGTTTTATTATTCTTTATTTGTCCTAATTTTAATTGCAAATCGGAAATTTGGTCTGGGACGCCGGGGACGGACTCACGGCGCCCGCAGTGCGCGCGCCACCCATAAGACCACAACATATAACCGGGGAGCAGTCATATTAATGCTCAATAGCGGACATAAAAAACTTGTCCTTAACAGACCTAAGTCCCAATATGAGGGTTATCATCCAGGAGCCAAGCGATCAACTACATTCAAGTAACACCCGAAGCTGGCCGGTTTTGAACCGGTGTCTTTAGCACAAGAAGCATGAGGGATACCTCTCAGCCAACTGATCAGCTCAATAGTGCATCCTTAAGCGATGCGAGTGAATATGATGGGTAAATATACGTGGTTTCAAAATAGATGGAAGAAGACTAAGTTCATCCACCCCTCAAACGGTATTCTGCAGTCTACTAGACAAGTGACAATTTTGAATTATGGAATAGAGATTACCAACAATTCCGAAATGTTGTAAGCATGGATTTGTGAAATATTGAACATTGCATTGTCAATATGATTTCGTCACGAAGCAATAGCATAATAGGATATAATAATATCAATCACCATACACTTCTATAATTAAATACAATAAAGATATAATAAATAAAACTATCAACCTTAGAGATATTTAAAAGAGAATATCAACATTTCGATCTATTGCAATGAGCCTATATAAAATATGCATAAAAATTGACATTATTTTTACGTTTTTTTTGCGTATAATTATGTAATATTGCATTAAATTAAAAAAAAGTCAGATGCTTGATAGTTAGGTATTTATAAAGTTTATAAGCATATTACATTGACTTTATGTGCAAGAATGAGGAAAACAAGAAGAAAATATATAGAAAAAACTAAACGAAATAAATGTGTTTCGAGTCTTGACTTAAAAATATAAAAGGATGGGAATTCGCTGATGGTTGTTAATATGTTTAGTACCATATTATAACAGTGTTTAAGTAGCAATAAAATGCACATTTCTTGTAAAATCGTTTGTATAGAATTGTATAGATGCTTGAATTTTGATGAATTGTGACGTACTGCTCTAACCTCAGAATCCACCCTTGTATCAGTGATTTGCGTAAGCAATTGCTTCAAGTGAGTTGATACAGGGTGCAAGTATAGTTATAATACACTGTTTATAATGTCAGGTAATTTGTATCATTAGAGGGACAGTTCTACCAGAGTTGTGAAAATATATATATTTTCTTACGTATTTGCTTGTTGGATTGTGCAATTTAGTTTTAACTACGAAAGTATATGCGGCAATTTTGTATAATTTTATCAATTATAATTGTTTTTAAATAAAATATAATATCCAAGGGAGAAGTAATGAAGATGATGACGTTATCTTCATTCGCGTTCAAGTTTAATCCACAGGTACAGTACATGCGCGTATATAATACATCCTTACGCGATGCGAGCGAAGCTACTTGCGCTGCATCGCAACCAATAAAGGTGGAGGAAATCAGGATCGTTAATAGCAACATACTATGACGTCAGATCGATTATGAGAAAGACAATAAAAGTACAGTTGATACCTTCGGTTAATGTTTGCGACATATTGTTATGTTTTTTTCTGCAGCTGTTCAAAACTATCATGATTAGCATTAAATTTAATTGGCTTTATACATTTCTCCGTTATATATGACAAACATGTATAATTTGATCCAGTGACCGATATTTACCTTCCGTGACTACAGTACAAGAAACGAAACATACGCCTTCTCTAAAAGATATGAATGGGAGCACACATGACAATTGCAGCCGTCATCCCCTGAGGTCTATCTATCTTTAACAAAATCATCAGTGACGTCGTTGAACTTACCATTAATGGGATATATGGCAAGTCAATGAGAGTCTAGCGGAGGGAGGAAAGTTCACCGGTTGACAGCTCTGACGTCATATTTACGCGTGACATCACAGTAGCTCTTAGCTCGCGTCCCGTCATTGGTAATTTTCGTAGAATTTCTAAGGGCATCGACTGTTGGGTAACGTAATAGGCATGATCGATTATACTTGAACAGATGCCAATTTGTATCGTAGTATACAAACAAATTCCAATGAACTCCGGTCGTGTGTACTTTGTAGTACACCGTAGGCCTAATAGCTTTCAAACTGTCATGTAGTTGCATGCACCGAATGTCATTCAGTTAGCTTTTAAAATGTATGACATCAACGACCTGCATTTTATTCAGCCACATCACCGGACAGATAGTTCAGGATGTTGACATTCAAATTGGCATGATTATAAATTTAACTAGGCCTATAACATTTTTGGAGGCTTCAGTGCGGCTCTTATACGAGAGCGGCGCTTATTCGAGAGCGGCACTTATAAAAAAAAAAAAAATATTGGCGTAGAGCGCTTTCCATGCCCGTTCCCATGTTACCTATTTAATTCACATATTCCCATAATTCAGTAGGCCTATCATAGGTCCTATCATTGTAAACAAACGTTTTTAAAGAAATGTTTGTGTCTTCAATATTTTAGTTATTCATTTTAACATTTTATACATTGTATTTAAAACTTTGTTTCATTACACACAGGGTAATATTATATACTCTCGATTAAGCGCCGAGGCGCTTATTCGAGAAAGGCGCTTAACGAAAAAATAAAAAACACGTTTGGTGCGGCGCTTATTCGAGAGCGGCGCTTATTTGCTTATTTGAGCTTTTATGGTAAGCTTAAAACACTTGTTTTCTATGATGCCCGGAAATGCACTATTCTGCATAAGTAATTCTACTACAGATAGTTTAAAAACGAATTGCACAAAGTTTCAATAGTTTCATTCAAGATTTGTATCACACGATGGTAACAACTGCAACATATCCACAGTGTTAACAACAAGAACTTTTATCTTTTGTTTAATTAGCAAACGTTTAAATCACCTTAAAAACTGTGTTACTGACAACTTGATAATCTATAAACTATTCTGAACGTTATCAATTGATCTCTAATGTTTTCACCGCCGCCGTCATTATTATCATCATTAGCATAGCCATCATTATCAGCCATTATCATACTTCTTCTTATTCTCCCTCTTCTTCATCATCATGATCATCAGCATTTATATCATCATCATAATTTTCGTCATCGCCGCCATCATAATAAACAACATCATCGTCACTATTTTCATAAACAATCCTACATCTTCATCAACATCATCATCATCATCATTAACAACAAAAAAACATCAACAACGTCATTATCAATACCAAGCCCCAATATTATCAACATATCCTAAATTATCACAAACCTCATTGGTGTTTTGGCCAGACAGCGCATTGCTGTGAGGGGTTCGCCACTCCTCCCGCGCAAGTATGTTTACAAATAATTATCTTCATTATAGTATACACAAGTACTCTTTAAAGTGGGGTATGTTTTCTTTAGTTGGACGGAAATTAGATTTACTCTGCAAAACCAACATTAGATAGTCGCATTTAATATATGAAATACTTACAATATCTATCTCCGGCTGGTAAAAATGTAGAGGGCGTTTTGTACGAATTTTGAAGATCCATTTACATCGAGAACATTTAGGATAGGCGTACATTTCAGAATGGCGTACCATGAATAAAGTTTCGTAAATGCTCGAATAGGCGCCGCGGCGCTTATAACATTTTTGGGAGGCTTCAGTGCGGCGCTTATTTGAGAGCGGCGCTTATAAAAACAAATTGGCGAGGCACTTTCCATATCCGTTCCCATGTTACCTATTTCACGTATTCCCGTAGTCTATTGTAGGTCTTATCATCAAAAATAAACGTTTATAAAGAAATGCTTGCCTTCATTGTATTATTTGTTAATTTTAACACTGTCATTGTATTTAAAACCCTGTTTCTCAAAGTGTTTCTACACACAGCATAATATCTGTCTCTTATACACATCTAGATGTGTATAAGAGACAGTATTAATGCTCAATAGCGGACATAAAAAATGTATCTTTCATACGGACACTATACTTTATCAAAAGCATGTGGGGCTACAGCGAACATTGAACATATAATAGAGGAAAAAAATGAATGAGATAACCAAATCGACCAACGTAGAATATCCATTAGCAATAGACCTAATAACTAATATTTAAATTTCAAATCTATACATCAACATGTACAAGTATATTATTACTTAAATAGTGTTGAAAACGCGGCTAACATCAAAGGGGGATGTTACCTTTTAAACTCACTAGAAATTCCTGTCATCTCGTCATTGATTATGTTTTTGTTTAAAGACCAAAATGTCCATTAAGAAAATTGATGAAGTAACGATAACGAATCGACGCGTAGACATTATGAAGCAAAGAAAATGTTGTTGAAAGTCATAATGAAGACCGGGAACTGCCAGGATTAAGACGGGCCAATGAATATAAACGATTACATGATCAAATAACACTGGTTACAAATAGGAGAGATGACTGTTAATTGATAGACCGTTCTATTTGTATTCTGTTTGTCTACCAGAAGACATAATTTTTATCATATTATATCCTTATTTATTATCCGGGAGCATGCCGATTGCGCCGGGGACAGCTACGCAGTGCAACGATTGCAGTAAAAAAAAATTTAAAAACAATCTGTAGCGACAGACGTGTACCGATTGTATGGTACTGTATTTTAAGATTCTTTATAGGGGTGACTCCTCAGCTAGGCTGATGTTCGAGGGCCCTCTAAATGTACGGTAAGACTTCTTTTAAGAAAAATAAAAGAAAAAAAACGAATAGGAAGGGGTTCGATGATCAGTTGAGGGGCGGGAGGGGAGACTGGGGAGGGGAGAGAGGGGGGGGGGCGTTCCCCCACGCCCTAGATACGCCACTGAATAGGAAGAAGAATATGATATTGAAGATGAAAAAGATAATGAATAAGCACGTATACGTATACAACCTTGCTCAGTTTAAAGATACATTAAATATAGGCCCTAGGCCTAAATAATTAATTCAAGACAAATTTAAAATGTCTCTAGGAACTTCATGTCTGAATCCCCATATGACATTCTAAAGACGGAACCGTTGGCTTATACGAATACAATTAAATCCTGGGAACCTTACATTACATCACCGCATATAGGCTTAATAATTAGAAAAGTTAAGATCGAGTGCCGTGTTTGAAGTTAATTAAATCATGACGTCCTAATTAGACAATCACGCGTCGTTTACAAATACCAACTGTACTCTTTGTGTTGCGTTGAGGTTTGCACTTTCAAAAGTGTCTTTAAAACATGTACCTTATGGATATCTACCAGGGGTGGCGCCAGCGGGGGAGCCGGGGGCCACAGCCCCCCCTCATCGGGGAGTGCTTCCCCTCTCCCCCGTCGGGGAGAAAAAGCACAATTCGTCGGAGAGAAAAAAAATAATATGTATTTTCTACATATTAGTAGACTCTAAAATCGATTAAATAAGCCCTTGAAACCCCTAAATTGTTAAAATTTCCAATATACCACTTTCGAAACATTTTAATCAAAGCTCGACCACGCCCACATCGCTTTCGTCGCTGAAATCTGACCCCTCGTCGGGGGAATCGGCCCCCCCGGCTGGGACCTCGCCCCCCCCCCCCCGTCGGGAAAATCCTGGCGCCACCCCTGATATCTACCGATGTCGTAATTTAATGGATTACATTACGCGTTTGAACGTGCGCGACAAGACTAGCTCCTTGTTTGTAGAAGTAGGTCACGCCAGTCGACGTACTATATGAGTGATGGCGAATGTTACACCTTGTGCATGATATTACCCAAATCCAGTGACCATGGAACTTTGCGAGAACTTTTCATGCCTTGGCATTGTTTTAATTATTCGTTTGGCAATTAAATCGGATATATGTGTTATGGTGCCGATAGTTAATGAGTATAGACCTATAATACTGTACGTATAGCAACTTTACGGGCACAAAGCGTCCTGATACAATAAACAATAAAATATATTGTCTTTTGCAATATCCCACCTGCAGCCTCTAAGTGAAACCAACTTGCTTTCCAGTTAAGAGCGGCTACGCGATATTCTGAAGCCATGCTGTGATTTTTTTTAATTTCTGTTATTTCAATAGATGTAGGACTGATTTGCTACTAGTTTAGAATTTACAATTTTATTTTGTAATCATCCATGGACAATATTTAGGCCTAGGGCAGAAACTCAATCACACCCTATACCAGACACATTTTCGGTTAACTCTAGGCCTACTATAACACCCTCCTATAGGCCTAATACTTTACACCTCTGGGTGGCACAATAGTACAGTACTTTCCCCAATAGTACCCATTTATGCTTCCCTGTGGATATGTGCTCTGCCCCAGGGACTGTACAGTACCGATCGCAGCCAGTGCACTTCGTCGGACTCGGTGCCCGCACGAAGACTGCTGGCGGTGGACGCGGGCAAAATTAGCCCGCGGTGCCCGCGGGCTAGATTTTCATTGACATTTTATAAGTAGGCCTATAAGATTTGGAAATCACGATTTATCAATTAGAAACACATCACTCTATATGTGCATATATTATGCTTCCATGATTGAATTATAAAAATATGATATCATTTAGAATCAGAATATATTAACCCTTCAGGCTTTCAGAAGTGTGTTATATAGATAGTACAATTCCTCATGTTCATCGTTAAAGTACGGGTTTAAATAAAGTTAATTATACTATATAGATTTTCCAGGCAGAATTTGTGAGGTCATTAACAGTAACATCTTATATTTTTACATCACGGGCTATTTCATCTATATCTCCCAATTATCAATCCCCTCCCAAGGGGTAATTTTATTAGTGTAAAGTCGCCTCGGTCGTCCCTTGTGTCTAGTTTTTGCTATCATTCCCGATAACTTACAAATAACTTTAGGCCCTAGATAGACTTTGACTGATCTCGTTATGCCTGAGAATATTACAGTACGTAGTTTCCACTTACGTGATACTGCCTGCAGGTTCTGTTTTTATTATTTTTATAAGTATTAACTATAGTATAGGCCTAGATATCATAACAGAGATATTTCGCTAAGCAACTCAGTTGTAATAATTAATACATAACAAAATTTACATAAAATGGCGTTCTTTAAAACTAAGATATATGCTTGGACTTATAAGGCTATATTTATACCATTTATTTTTTCCCCATTAAATATTACTATACCATAATGTACAAAACAATGACTCAAAATGCACTCTTATGTCTATATAAAATCTCTGCTTAGATCAAAAAAAAAAATCAAAAAGAAAAAATTTCTTCTCATATTAAAACTTACTTACTTACTTAGTCCTCTTCATCCCCTTTGGGACATAAGGCTGCAACAAAGTTCCTCCACACCAGTTTATCCTTGGCCATCTTCTCTGCTGATTCCTATTTCAGATTCTCAGTTTCTAATTCAGCCATAATTATTCTTCGCCATGTAGTTTTTGGTCTGCCCCTATTTATTTTCCCTTGTGGAGTCCATCTGAGTGCTACTTTTGGGATATGATATGATGTTGTGTCATTCTGAGAACATGGCCCAACCACCTCATTCTTCGGCGTCGTATTTCTGTTACAATGTTTTCTTATGTAGGTCATTATTGGATATAACCACTGGCCAGAATATTGTTCAAATCTTCCTGAGACAGCCATTATGAAATGATGATAGCATTTGCATGTCGGATATAGTTACCCGCCAGCACTCAGAGCCATAGAGAAGGATAGCTCTCACAATGCTGTTATACAATTTCACTTTTGTTTTTTTAATCGGAATTGTTGAGATCTCCAAATTGACTGCTGTTTGATAAATATATTCCTTGCTTTGTTGATTCGAGATTTGATGTCTTTGTTGGTACTGTCCTTTATGCTTACATTGCTACCCAGATATGTGAAATCGTCAACTTCATGAACATGCTTACCGTAAATTGTTAAAGGATTTTGATTGGTTGTGTTCATCTTAAAACATTTTGTTTTGTTTTCATTGATTTTCAGGCCTGTTTGTTCTGCAAATCTGCAGAATCTGAATGTTTTCTCTTGTGTGCCATTATGCTTCGTAGACAAAAGTACAATGTCATCAGCGAAATCAAGATTCTCAAGCTTAAAAAAAAAGTGTCCACTGGATGCCTCTTGGGGAATCTGCAGTTGTATTTCGCATTACCCAGTCAATTGCCATCAGAAAGAGCATCGGAGACAGTATGCAACCCTGCCGAACCTCTGATTCAACTTTGAACCAGTCGGAAAGACCATTGTTGTCAATGACGCTACATTCAAAGTGCTTGTAGAAACTCTTAATAAGCTGTACTAGTTTCGATGGAATACCGTACGAACTTACAATTCTCCAGAGACTGTCGCGGTGTATCTATCGAATGCCTTCCGAAAATCGACGAAAAGTAAATGCAGGGGTACGTTCCATTCAAGGCACTGCTCCATGATATTGCGCAGAGTGAAGATTCGGTCGATGCATCCTCTTTCCCTTCTTAAGTCAGCTTGCTCTGGTCGCAACTTAGTGTCAATAGCTGACTCAATTTGTGAATACAAGATCTTGCAGAAAACTGTCCTAGGGACTGATAAAAGAGTGATGCCACGCCAATTGTCACAGTTGGTTAGATCCCCTTTTTGGGTAATTTACCAATTAGACCTTTATTCCAATCATCAGGGATTGTACCATTTTACCAAATACAGGTAAAGAGATCAGTGAGAACAAAATTGGCAGTAATTATATCGGCTTTCAGGATTTCAGCCTGAATAAAATCTACGCCTGCGGCTTTATCACCTTTTAAACCTAGAATGGCTTGCTTGACTTCTTCCTCGGTTGCCGGCTCAGTGTCTATGTCTAGATATGATCTGGAAGGTTGAGGGTATTAAAACTTAAATAATGATGAAATAACATGAAATAAAACAGTTTTGTGATTTAGTAGTGATTTGAAAAAAATAATAAGATAAAGATTGTCACTCGAAACTACGAAGTACAACAAACTATAAATAATGAATACAAAATAAATGTGTTACAGGCTAAACATTTATAATAGGGAGTTATCGCAACCTTATGAAAACGATAACGAATATACGAATACGTCATCTTCATTATCGTCATTCTTGAAAATACATATAAGAGCTGAATACGAGTGATCGTTGATTCGTGTAAAGGTATGTATGGCCATACGTTGTGACAGATACGCTACTATAGGAGATGTATTGACTAAATATTTGATGACGTAGCCGTATTGGTTATCTTTTCATAAGCTTGCGAAACCTCCTTATTAATAATGTCAGTCAGTTTATCATAGGTAACAGGAAGCTCACATACAATTACTCCAATCATTGAAACAAAACTGCGATGAAACATTCAGCTTTCTTGGTGAGTATAATATAACATGTCAGCTATTATATATAGCTAACTAAGCTATATACCGTATTTATTTGAATAACCGCCCGGGGTGTTTATTGTTGAGAAGGGTGATCAATTAAAACAATTACCATTAAAGCATCTTAACTAAAAAAAACTGAATATCTTATATTATTTATCTTAAAGAATAAAAACCTTTAAGTAAAGAATAAAAATGTGCTAAGTATACTCCAATAAACGCACCCTAATTTCACTTTAAATGTGAAATTACACCACATAATGACTGTCATAACGTGTTATCGTGTAATCATAAAGACCGATTGATCTTAACGAGGTTAGAAAAAATGAAATTTCACGCATGGGCGCAGATCATGGGGTGGGGGAGACGGGGACACATCCCACATATATTTAAGGGGGTTGGTCCCGCCACTTTTCGGCGGAAATGTGCTTTCATAAGTCAAAAAAATGCCTGAAAATTGTTGAAATGAACTGCATAAATGACCCAAGTTTTAACAAAAGAGCCCTCTACAACAAGAATACATCTTTTTATACCAAGATACTGGTATCTCTGTCCACAAATATATATAAAAAAATACCTATACACGACTTGAGTGCGCGTGCCTTTATTATAGTTTGAGAAGCATGAGAAAAAAAAGCGTGTAAAGATAAGATTGGTTTCGGCACATGAAGTACGGTAGGTAAAGTAAACATCAGTGACAATTGAGTTTTATTTTCTATGGTGCATCACAGAGATTAATTACATCTCTATGATTGCCGAAAATCCCTAATAAAAGATTTGTTGGCACTTCATTTTGACTATAATGGTGTCATTTCCGGCCAACTAGAAGTACTATTTTACACAAATTTTCGCTCCTCAGCCCAAACCATGGTGGGCTGAGATGGATGACGTGTGGACTCACTGCTTTAAGTGGTGAAGTGAAGACATCACAGACAATGTTTTAAAGGATATTTTCAATGGTACATCACATAGATTATTTAGATCTCTATGGTTGCCGAAAATCGCTGATAAAAGATCATGAGAACTTTGTTGGCGCTTAATTTTGAGTATTTTGGTGATGTGATGATGATTAATTTCTCTAAGAGTGTCATTTCCGGCCATCTAGACAATTTACCAAAATTTTCGCGCCTCAGCCCCAACCATGGTGGGGTTGAGATAGGTGTGGACTCACAGCTTTAAGTAGGTAAAGTAAAGTCAATACATAAAAGACAATGTTTTAAAGTTTTATTTTCTATGGTACATCACAGAGATTATTTAGATCGCTATGACTGTCGAACATTCTAGATAAAAGATCGTGAGAAATATGTTAGCGCTTAATTTTGATGATTATAAGGGTGATGTGATGATGATATAAGAGTGTCATTCCCGATCATCCAGAGATTACTATGTCCTCAAATGTTCACATCCCAGCCCCAACCGTGGTGGGACTGAGGTGAGTGTGGTCTCACGGAATGTCCCCCACCTTTCAAAACAGATCTGCACCCTTGATTCTATTACAGTACAGCATTAATAGAATGTGATGAGAATGATTTTACTTCTATTAGTTTTGTTTACACACATTAGGGGCGTTTAGTTGATGAAAAAATAAACGCATCGGGGCGTTTATTCGAGGGAGGCGTTTATTCCAAATGAGGCTCTGGAGGGGGTGTTCATTCGATGGGGTTGCTTATACAAAGAAGGCGTTTATTTGAATAACTACGGTATCTACTTAATCATCAAAACTGGTAGGCACGCATCCCATTTATACTCTTGGGTAGACAGCGTAGGAGAGGACAAGTGGATAAAGTACCTGCCCCTGCTCCATAGTAAGGGGCGAAAGTGGGAATCGAGCCTCTTTGTTGAAAGGCGTTTCCAATTTAGACTCTTCGTTATGAGGGAGGTGTTGGCATTTTAGATACAAGACGATCATCAACTGTAATATTATTCAGCCCAAATCTCAATTGTGCACCTTAGATACATAATCATTACGGTAGCTAATTAGGCGATATAGTACGCCAAGTATTTCAACCATGAAGGACCGAACAATCTGGCCTTCGCTAATTTCGAATGCAACAGACATTATGTGAAAAATGCGCCTGTCTGGTGATGGATTAGTCGTTATAATTATTAATTTATATGCATTAATGAAGGTAAATTACAAATAATGATGATAATGATTGTACGTGATCCAACCGTCAGATATCGTTGTGGCTTAGATGGTCGTCCTATTTTAAGACGCAGTCACACATGTCTACCACTACACACGTAAAATGGGTCAGAGGGCGCACATAATAGAATATTTTTTAAAGTAGTAATAAAAATATATGTTGTTAAATAAAGATAATTTAATGATTTAAACGAATTTTGCTATAATTGTTGTTGTTTGGTAATACAATACAAAAAATAGCCATCTTATGTACAGTTTTCCTTATGTTAATAGGCATCGACAATCAGTACAATACATTTATATTTGATTTAATTATGTGGATGAAAGTTCATCTCCATATCCACGTTCAGTTTAGACCGGTAGATATCAACAGAGCGAATATTTTGCTGGTATTTAAGACTTCCATGCTTATGCATGAAAAGTACACCGGTACATTATCATTCCCATATGATAGTCCTATCAGATGTGTATAAGAGACAGGTACAGCATTAATAGAATGTGATGAGAATGATTTTACTTCTATTAGTTTTGTTTACACACATGTCCACGTGTGTTCAAATATAATAAAACAAAACGATACAAAAACTCTGAGTTAGTAGATTAAAATATTTTGTTTACTGTCTGACTCAGTGCTTTTACCACATTTTTTGTTATATATATAATATATAGATATATATACGCTATATACATATATATACATATATAGGCCTATATATATGTATATGTATGTAAGAATTCACATGTTTCAGCTTAAGTTCACGCTGGCATGTTAGGACATGAATGTATTAAGAATTACCGAGAATTATCTGACATTTTCAACACATGCGTTCGCATCATTTTTATGCCAATGAATTGAAGGGCAGAGTTAGTTGTCACAATTTAATTTGTTTCACACCCTGAAAAAATGGTTAAAACACTGTTTTAAGCATTTGAAGATTCATAGTACAGTATCTTGCTCCCGACCAAAATAAACGGTTTAATAATTTATTTAACAGTTCAGCACAATACTTGTTGGATATGCAGGAATTGTACTACATGATGTGTTATAGTTTGATAGTACCTATAATTTCTGAAATAGAGCGATTTATACGTATAATAAATAATAATTCACAAGTAGATTTCATTGCTATGCGTAATTCAGAACACTAAATTGTCAGTGTTACTGTATATCGCATCTCGTCTTATTTTTTTCTTCGCATTATGACCTGGGTAATACCAGCTCTCTTGAAGTGCTACAGTACGATTAGAATCAACGAAAGAATATGAATATGATGTTTGTAGATAAAATTATCTTTGTACTGCTTAAACATATACTGACATAATATATTCGAATAACTGATTTATCATACTTAAATAATATATAATGACAATACCTACTAAATTCACAGAAATCTCAAATAGAACGTCAAAGAAACATTATGATATGAACTGTCTATTTTGACGATGAAATATCAACAGGTAAATGAATGTTCAAGGAAATGACAATTTTAAGCAAGAATGAACGATTGATTAATTAATTAATTGAATTTATTTGATGTTTGACATATACACATACCTGTACTGTACAAGATAAAAAATGATTTGTGAACGAAGAAATAAAAATTAATGAGCATCAGGAACGCTTGGCCGGTGTCCAGTCCATTTCCAATGTGGGCCCAAAATTACAAATTAATTAATTACGGGTAAAAATATTAATATTAAATATTATAAAGTGATGTAAAATGAATATATAAATGAAGCCTACATCTAAAATACAGAACAATGGTACATTAGTAAAATTCTAAGATTACATCAATACAGATTTCAAACAGCACCCAGAAAATGTAAATTTAAAAAAGTGTCCATAGTCCATTGCACCTGTTAAAACATATAAAATTGCAATTAAGTATTATGGTGTTCAAAATAATTGTTGATGTGTGAATTGAATGTAGTAATATCTGTGATTAAAATTGGTTGAAAGAACATTCTAGTCTTTAACGGCATAGAATAATGTAGAGTGAGAATGTGTATTTCCTTTTATTATACGTAAGACCAAGTTTACTTTGATAACGGGGAGAAATTTGCATATTAAAATTAGGTTGGGCTAAATAGTTTTTTTAATAAATAGTAATCGA
The DNA here is from genome assembly GCF_011630105.1 of Anneissia japonica. Classification (NCBI taxonomy): domain Eukaryota; kingdom Metazoa; phylum Echinodermata; class Crinoidea; order Comatulida; family Comatulidae; genus Anneissia; species Anneissia japonica. The sequence goes on from NW_022727435.1 coordinate 893,143, forward strand.
ACCTTAATATACGAATTACAATATTCTTAAAACAAAAATAAGAACGACAAAACATTTCCTTCCCCTATTAACAGACACAATTTCGTTCCAATTCTTATTTATTTATTATTTCTTTCCAAAATACACTATAAATAAAACAAGAAAGGGGCATAAATTTATTTTTTTCATATTTTTTTTTACAAATAACATTCCAATATTGTAACTATTCTTTAGGGTTTCTTGATTTAATCACCAGTAAATCACTATCTGAATCCACTGAAAGACCTTATCTCAAAGAAAAATGTACGAATATTAATATGATTTATTTCCTCAAATGTACGCTAGCCAAAGATGCATGACAGTAACGAAATGGCAAGTCCATCCTACAACCTTTAATAACTCATTATGTAAAAAATGTTAATCGATGCCCATTGCATTAGCTGTCATTTCTCAAAGTTAAACCGTTAAACGTATCGTCCCACGCCAATAAAATATGATAAAGAAGGATAATAATAGGCCTCATAATGTTATATATTTCGATAAACTATTAGGCAGGGTGAATCAGTGTTTTGTCAAAAACTGAGAATCGTCTGATATTTTAACGTCACGTTTTAAAAGTACTGCGGACAAAATACTGCAAGTGACAGGAAACAGACCATCGAGCTGTTGAAAATAGCAGCCGTCGAAATACATTTGGTAGTTTTATTAAAGAAACATTCTTCAAAATATATAAAAAATGGGAGGACCAAAAACAGATCAATGTTTGAATAACTATCGTTAAAATTTTACTATTTTGTGTTAATTTGCTATATATATACTGTCTCTTATACACATCTAGATGTGTATAAGAGACAGTGTATATATATGTATATATATATACACACATATTAGGGTGGTTATATAATTATATGTATATATTGTATTTCAAATTACATATTATTTCTATCTTCATTATTTTAGCTAAAACGGTGTACATCCATTATAATATAAGTGGTTACTACATAAGTAACTGTTGTCATTTTCGATTGGAATGGATATTAATTTGTCAAACTAATTTCTTTGAATATTTCGTTATATCAAAATAAGACCATTACAACAGGACACAATATTTCTTATTCCAAAGCATGCACAGAAAAATACTATTGTGGCTTGTTTTTCTTTAATTAATAGCAGCTCATAATGATAAAAATATATAGAAAATTATATCGAAACATACCATATGTTATAAACTCAATACAAGTCCCTCCGAAATAAGACCATATTGTTTATTATCTTCCGTATTGAAATAAAAACATTTTTTTTCCAAGATTTCTTATACAGTATTTGGAAAGGTTTACAACATTATGGTTACTAATACTGTTACTGTTTGAAGATTTTAGCCAATCACCATATATACCCGTGCTAGGTTACCTGCGTTTTATGAAAATCGTCTGTTTTTTTCGTAAGTACAAAGCCAGATAGGCCTATCATTTTAAACACACTACACAGTACCAACTTAAAATTTGGACCGGGTAAATATGACAATGGTATTACCACATATTACCATCGACATAATACATGTAACTACTGTAATATACTACAGAAATCACCAACATTTACCCGTCATAAAATAGGAGGAAAATCAAATTAATCAACTATCATTATGAAGAAAAATGTTTACGAAGAGGGCGTTTCATATTGATCCCTGTTTAACGTGGCCCAGTTAGTTAAGGCATCAGCATAGAGAACAGAATATTCCGGGTTCGGATCCCGGTTGGCGAATTTTTTCGTAATCGTAGATTCATCTTCTTTACCGTCTATATGACCATGTCATATATTCTCTTATATTCTATATATATACATATATATATATATATTGTTGTTGTTGTTGTTGATACATTTCATAATGTTAATATTATCGCTGATTTTATTATGTTATTACTGCCATTGTCTATTTTATTACTGTTTCTATTATATTTACATTTCAATTATTATAATACACTGCCTTTATCAGGCACTGTAATATATATATATATATATATATATATATATATGTATATATATTTGTTTTACTGTTTGCTATTACTATACCTTTATTAGTGTTAGTGTTGATATTGTTATGTCTTTTGTTATTATTTCTAATGTTTTTGTTAGTGGAACTATTACAATGTTTATGATTATTAATGATAATTATTATGATTTATTATTATTATAATTATTATTATGCTTATTATTATCATATATCATTATTATTATTATTATTATTATTATTATTATTATTATTATCATCGTCATATCATATCATTAAGACTTATCTGATCTTCCATCCTTTTGTTGCATTTCCCCCTTTTTTTCCTTTCTTGTTATTGGTTTCCCACATTTGTTTACCAAGAAGTTAAATTTTTTGATTTGATTTGATATATATATAGGCCTATATATATATATATAGGCCTATATATATATTATGATTATTATTTAGATTATTATTATTATGATTATCGTTGTTGTTATAGTTATTTTTAACATTAGCTTATACATATATTGTGTTGAGATAGATAAAATTAATGAATTGTTAACCGAAGAACACCAATAAGCACGTATCATAAAACTAATCTTGTTTCAGAACAATGCAGCAGCTTCATTAAAAAAATCATATAATTATAATTTTAATCAATAGAAAATGTAGATTCTCAGTCGATTCTTACATTACAGCAGTTTCATTAAAAAAAATCATAATTATAATTGTAATTAATAGAAAATGTAGACTCTCAGTCTATTCTCAAATAACGCGGATGTTTTACGTCAGTAGACAACTAAATTACAGTGAACTGAAATTTATACAATTAAATCTAAATGTGGTATGTAAATTAGTTAACGCACTAACAAATGAAGGCATAAATGGCTTGCTTTGGCAATGATAATAAATACGTTGGCGATACAATGATTTTAATAATACTCTGAAAAACTTTAACAACAAAACAATAGGTTACAGCGTTGATTAGCTTAATTAAAAGCAGCAAATAAGTTTGTTTAACTCTCTTGTTCAAGGAGGGCTACTGGTTTAAATCCGAAACCCACCCCCCCCCCAACTAAAAAAAACCTAGCAAATAATAAGATTGAGAGAATCTAAAGCCGAGAACCCACTGCGTAGTACGACGGTCGTCCGACCGACAAGCCCAACTCCGCTCCCTGTGAACGCTAGGCGATTGTCGGTGGCAGCCTGAAAGGACGGATCGTCATTAAAAACGATCCGTTGCACGCGCGTCGTGGCGTTGCGTTCTCCATAGCATCGCGTCGGCAGATGTCCATCGGGCGCATTTAGTGACCGGCTGAATTTATCATTTCCATTCCTGAAGATGAACTAATAAAGTTCGAAATATAGAATCAACAATGGCTTGTATCACTTTTTTCGGAGTTTGTTTCATACTATCTTATGAGACGGATATTATTTGTTACAATCGTGACTTTAGACTACTCAACAAAAAATGATCATTTACTTCAATTCATTATATTTGAATGTCCTTTATTCGCAATCAAATACATTCACAATCATATAAATTAAAAACACATAAAAATCTGACCTAAATAATTGAATGCATAGTTAACAACATTCCAGACAAAGTTTAAATGACGTGTACAAACATATCTAACTATTTGTTTAAAAAGTAGGCTATGTATCCAGATTGTCAAAGATTGATCAGTGAAAATGATGGCTTTTTTTATATAGAAATTTCATTAAAACAAATTATGATTACATAATCTTAAGACCATCACATTACGTGTGAGCTAAATTGTAAATAATTTACGCAACATTCATAATAGTCTTTATATTTACTTTCTATAGCCTACAATACACTTGTCCAAATAACCACAAAATGAAACGCTTGATTCCTCTGTAATAGTCAAAATGTATAATAATAATAATAATAATAATAATAATAATAATAATAATAATAATAATAATAGGAAAAAAGCAGCTCTCCAGCTGTTATAAAAAACAATTCTACTTATTCTACTAAAGGTGACGCATGTTTTGTAGGTTGATTTCTGAACCCTATACAGTCGTTTAATAAACTGGGAATCATTAACTCGGCCATTAAAAAAATGTTTATTTTCAAATTAACTAATCACATTAGCAGATCGTGTAGAATACTGAGAGGTGTGATGTCCTTGTTTAACTACGATACGCTAAAGTGACATCCAATACAGTGCTCAGTGGTGGAGATATCTAAATCACATCAATAAACTTGACATGATAATTACGCTGTCACTTAAAATAATAATCTCAAAGTTCATACAATTTGAAGAAAAACATATTTTGTTTATATTAATTTTCAGTCATACTACCAAAGTTGACATTATGGCCGCTGTTATGTCTAATACTGTTTGTATATTGTTATACTATATTGTTAGGCCAAACTAAACTAATATTTTTACAATCAGCTTTGTTGAATGGACTACCGTTGTTGTTACAATAACAGGTAAAAGTATAAAACACAAATTACAATAGGCATAAAATATTATTATTATTATTATTATTATTATTATTATTATTATTATTATTATTATTATTATGATAAAACGTAGTCACAAGCTAAATCCAGACACTTCATTAAAACATGCGGAGTTTGTAAGAACACATTACCATGCCACCATAATTCTTTTCTCCTTTCGCAATTATAACAAAAAAACGTGTGTAGATTATAATGTTTATGTTTCTTTTTCATATGAAAATCACCATCATCATCATTATTACATTTTAATTATTATTATGATAAAACGCACAGTCACACGCTCAAACCAAACATTTCATTAATAGGAAAAACATGCAGGGATAGGTAAGAACAACATACCATGCAGGGGCGGATTTAGGGGGGGAGGCGGCTCGGCCCCGGCCCCCCACCCTTTTGGGAGGTAAAAAAAAGAAGAAAAAAAAAAAGAAAAAAAGAAAGAAAAAGAAAAAATGATAGCCCAAAACGCCTCAAATGTTATTTTCGGTCTAGAACACAAAAATTTCGCGGGGGCATGCCCCGGACCCCCTAGGACAGTGTTGTCTCGATCGGCTCATATTTCGGCCCCCCTTTTGGACATCTCTGGATCCGCCCCTGCCATGCCATCATAATTCCTTTATCCTTTTGCATTTAAACAAAAGAAGATAAGAATTTTAAAGCCAAACGTGTGTACAGGTTATAATGTATAAGTTTGTTTTTTCATATGAAGTTTAAACTGTTCATTTTACTTTCGATAATATAAAGCTTGCTAAAAAAAAATTTAAATGAATTTCATTTTTTTACAGATGAGAATTAAAAGACTTTTAACTTTGATCAATATCCATAATTATTACATATTTTTTAATGAATAATTTACAAAATACTTTATATTTAAAAAAAAATGTTGACTTCATATTGTTGCAAAGTTCTAAGTGGACCTTTCGGGAATGTGTCAATCATACTTATTAACTGACCAAACAGAACAAGGCCGGGAAAACAGGTAAAGTACATTTTTGCTTGCGTACACCATGATACATAAATAAAAGACAGAGACTAATCTTAAATTTGGGTCAGTGGTGGCGCCAGGACCTGCCCGACGGAGGGGCTAAAGGCCCCGACGGGGGACCTAGTGGAGCGAATCGAGTCTCACATGGCTGGGGCCGCCTGGGGGCCGTCTAGGTCCCCGGTGGGGGTCCAGGGGGCGAATCCCCCTGCAAGCCACGGATATTTGATGAATTATGGCGAATTTTTATTACTTATTTGATAGGCATCGAGTTACTATAATATGACGTCATGTAGGCTATGCTTTCTACAAAGAGTATACAATGTAACCATCTAATTTATTTTTAAATCCTCATTCTTGAAAGTGAAATTATATATTTTGGAAATTTTGCATGAAATCTGTCAACCACTCTGTCATGGTCGAGGTTGCTTCACAATACGATGTATTCCAACCATCATGAGGCTATCTAAATGAGCATTTATCATAACAGAACGCAAATTATTTTTAATTAGTCTCATTGAATTATTATTATTATTATTATTTTGTTATTGTTGTTGTCATTGTGATGAAAAGTTAACACAAACAATATGGTGGCTAAACGAATATTACCTGTAAATATTTTTTATTTATTTGTTTGTTCCCGACAAAATTTATCGTCTTCTCCGACGTGGGTGGGGGGCTATAGCCCCCCTGCAACCCTCCCCCACCCCCCTCTGGCGCCACCACTGATTTGGGTATTATTTTAATTGAAAACTCGATTGCTCTGAACCTTACAAAAAGGGCATAGATAGCGCGGAACTGACTTGTATGGAAACATTGCTTAACTTATGGGATGCGCACTGAAAGTGGGCCATCATGTACCCATATGAGTACAAAAAGGGCATAGATAGCGCGGAACTGACTTGTATGGAAACATTGCTTAACTTATGGGATGCGCACTGAAAGTGGGCCATCATGTACCCATATGAGGGAGAGGGCAAGGAATCGCAAAATAATGAATGGTAACCGTTGATGGAGATGATATTGTGATAGTAAAGAATACCTTCGAGTAAGTTGTGGCCTCGATTGTGGGACCAAACAAAACAGATGAAAGGATGTATCATGGGATTGCTTCCCAAGCAAAAATGCGATTGCTTGCCGTTTTTGTGAGACCTTAGCAACAATGTCCAGGGTAATAAATTACAGTTTACATTAATAAGTTTGCACAACATATAGTTTGTTAAGAAATACAGTGTACACAGATTATCTAAAAAATGATCTGATAATTCCTATTCGAACAATATTCTATATGAAATATGTTTAATTACAACAACGGCTAAGAAATAATGGCTTACACACACCAAACAGAAAATTGTACATTAGCAACTAGCACATACGATCATTTGTTAAATACACTATAAAAACACAAAAATACAAATATTTAAAAATACAAATAAAATATTGAGAAATACCGAAGAATTTGTATAAAACATTGCAAAAGCAAACAAGAAAAAAACAACATTGTATTTAGAGAGGCATAACGATAATCAATCGCACGGTTAAGTAACGCAACGTTTTATCTAACTCCTAATCGTTGAATATTCTATATGAATTTGTTCAGAAAAAAAAATACATAAAATGTCACATCATATTTAGTAATGCATAATGATATTCAAATCGGTGGACTAAGTAATGCAACATAA
>NW_022727435.1:900358-906563 GCF_011630105.1 Anneissia japonica
ATATATATATATATATATATATAGATAAAAGGCAAAATACTGTAAAACAACAATGTTGTTAGAAACAATGTCTGGATCTCGTTAGAGATACAAATTGGATGTGTGTGTCTGTGTGTGTGTCGACTCTCCTACATGTATGTTGGTGTATGTGTGTGTGTCATATACAGGCCTCTGTATATATTGTATACTGCATGACACATATATATATAATTGAATAATATATACATACATGAATACTGACACTTGGATTGGTAAAGCATTTGTGGTCTGATGGTATAGCCCGTGTAAACTAAATATCCCTTCGATTTAAAGTAAGATTCTGTTATATTGTTTCATTAATTAATTCATTGCATTATTTTACATGTCGTTTCTGTGTTTAGGTTTTGATCCATATGACTATATAATCCTTATTATTTATACTGATAGTATTTTCCTTAATATCATCACTATTTACTGCAGGTAATACGTAGCTTGTGCTGTGTTCCAATGCATCCTTAAAGTGATAACGTGAAATACGTTTCAATATAAAATGAAGTGCATGCGACCATTTTTTAAGCATTATTGAAGCATAATTATACTCGATATACTCTTTACGCCATGAATTCATAATTTACCATTTTATAACTACACCTGTATGAATTAGAAAAAAATTGACTAATGTAATCGATAATTCGAAGTTGCGTCGTGTTTATATAATGACGAGATAGGATGCCTACATTTAACGCTTTCTACGACGGGTATAAAATTGGTACGGTAATACGAACCTGGGCTAAAAACAGAATTATGCATAGGCTAGTTCTAGGCCTCAGAATTGCAAATTGAAATTAATGATGAGGCCATGAAAACGCCATTTTTACATCAATGCATTACCTTTTTTTTTAAAAGAAAAATATGAAAGTATTACAATTACCTACAGTAAGTACCGCATCAGTTACGTTATTGTTTATCACAGAATACCTGTACACGGTAAACAAAATTACTGTATCTGTCATAATTATATTAGGGCCTGCCATGGTTAAATATAGATCTCATTCCTTCTTCTAAGCGTATGTTTAATTGGAATTGAATTGAATACATTACATAAACATCAAATTAGGTGTGTGTTTTTGTCCTATTTTGAACGGGTTAATCGTTATATAATATACTAAAAGTCTGCTTGTAATCACCAATATCGCTTAACAAATTTTTTAGATGTAGAAGTTGACAGCGGGCGCTGTTACAACAAATCGAAAGGCGTAAGCCAAATGTATCGTTTTCAATAATATTGTCAATAAAATTGTTGAACTAGATTGTTTGTATGACATTATCTGATTTCTGATATAACGATATTGTTTGATAAGGAAAGTTGAAATGTTTTAAATTACTACCGGTACAATTTTAAATAGAAAGTACAGTAGTATTAGGCCTAGGCATATTTGTAAAGCGTAGGCCATCATAGTAGTATACTGTGTTTTTGAGGATCGCATTTTAAAGTATAATGTAATTTTACGAATTGCATTTATTGGGCTGAAATGCAATAGCAAAGACAATTATTTGATTTAATCTTTGAATTTTTTAAAACGGTATTCTTCGAAATACAAATCAATAAATGTTATAACCTCTGTAGGTTCGAGTGTCGGCCATTGGTCACGGAACAATCTCATCATCAAACACTATCGCAGCGCCCTTGTTTACAATTTTCATTTGTTTTTCTTAAATTTTTATTTTGCACTAATGCATATACAGTAAGAGGCCTAGTCATAAATTAATTACATAATGATATAAAAGTTTATAATATCATTAGGCTAGACCCTATCACAATTTTGTAGGCATCTGTATTATATATGTGACTGTCTTTGTGTATTTTTTATTTATCCTTTTAACATGATATTGCATTTTGAGTGCGTCATATCTAATAAAAAAACAATAATGATAACGGTAAATTTAGTATTTTATGTGTTTCTGTGTGCTCCGGTATCCGTCACATATAAAAGTAGTCATGAGAGACTTCTTCTAATCAACCATCCACATTCATTCAGCATTGCCGATCTTATTTATCCAGCATTGGCCTATCTCCCCTAAAATGTTGTTGGTATGTGACCACAAGCGGGGTCAAGACGCTTTCATTATATTACCAAAGGCTATATCATTATCATTACAATAATCATTCTTAATATCGTTGTCATCAATATCTATAACACCTATCTTTAACATTAACGTCCGAGTGGGCTTATTATAATTTAAAATCATGGTCAACGTCATCGGTTGGCCATTACCTGTATACTTAGGCCTATTATTTGAAATGTGATTAGAGCATGGATTTGGAGTTGTTAACTTACCAGTTACGTGGTAGATATAATGGTTTATAACCAACAACCTGTTATGAAGTGGTTGTTTGGAAAATCTTAGTAGGCCTACATGTGTTTAGGCCTAGGTTTGAAGCAAGAACTTGGAAATAAAATAGGCATTTATATAGCAGTATATAGGTAATCATTGACAATAGAGCAAATAATGCACAGCTCTATTATCGATTGTATTTACTGTAACTAATAAAACACATTTCAATGTACACCGATTAGAAAATGAGCTGATTAAAATTAAATCATGCACGTATCGGTATCGGTAAGGTTTATTATGAAATTATGTAATTATAAATCTATGTAGGCCTAATCCTGCAAATTAATTAGGCCTATATGATTAATTTGAATGTTAGTAACGCAGATTTTCATCTTCCTTTGTGTGGTTGTGACTAGAGCAGTAGAAGTACTAAGCCACGTTCTGAATAAACGACCATTTTATAATTAACATGCACACGGCAACAGATTGCTTACACGTCGACAACATTTTTAAACAACTCTCGTTTTTAGATATTCTGTATTCGATGTAAATACCAGAGTAATTTGCATATATAAACTATCTTCAAACGCCTAAAAATCGACTTATCACCGGCATCCCTTGGCGATTACGCCTAATTATGCATACTATTTCCAATTAATGCATGTATGAAATGCAGGGGCCCCACATAATTTCAGACAGAGAGGGAATTGTATTAATTTTCACAGAGATAGTTTGACGTCATTGTAGCCATGGAGACGAATTAGAGCTCATCAACCATTGCTTCACAGCAGTGGCAACACATGCGACAAGGCTCTTGTTATTTGTCAAGTTAATACTATGCCGGTTTGTCCAGGGCTTGGTCAGGATTTTTTTTTTGCGCGATTGTAATTCATCGTGAATTAAGCTTATCATTCAATCTTAATAACACCAAAACTTTGTTATACTTTTTTACACACGATTTTTTAATATATCATGTTTTCTGCAAAAATAATGTCAACTTCAATCACTGCCGCACCCAAGCGTTTTTGCTTATATTATATTGCATCCTATAATATTTAATAATCAAATAATATTGCTTATATTACTAATGATCCTATCTGTAGTTTACATATCTGTAACACCTTTCGTATTAATGTAACAATATGATATCTGTAGTTTAAGTTTCCATCTCATTGTTTACTATAAAGGCCAGCTACTACTCTACTACTACTACTACTACTACTAACTACTACTGCTGCTGCCGCTGCCGCTGATTGCTATTAGGTTCTAACTAGGCTTTAACAACTATAACATTATTTTCTTTCATTTCTAACATCAGTTCTAGGAATATAGGCAGAACTATGCATTTAGAAAATTTGTTATAAATAATTAAATAATTATATAAGACATCAAAAGTGAAGAAGCATTCCCTTCCCAACTTACCATTGCTCTGCTCGTCTTTGCTTGTTTGCACGGTTAATCCACTTCTCTTGCCTTCATTTCTTTTATTCATTAACATGATTATTTAATGATTGTTCGCTTTCAGAACTCTTTGATTCTCTATTAACATTCCCCATAGATCCCCATTTCACCCCTTTGACCTCTCTTACCATTTCGATTCACCATGATTCACCATCAGAGTCAAGATATATCGCAATAACTAAACCATAACGCGACGTAGTGCGATGATGGCGCTACATCAGTTTAATCATTTATCAGCAATATATTACAAGAGTACGAGTTTTTGTGTAGGTCTGTTGGCACTCTTGAATTTCTGCCATTATTTTATATTAAGTGCAGTAGAATGTATACTTATTCATTTTCTCTGACTTAATGAAAATAAAATAACTTTCAGTGGTTGCTTTAAATGAGAAATTTCTTTTATGTGGTAATTCTTAATCTTTTAGATTAAACTATGTTTTATCAGACTTGATATATCTACATTAGCGTCTGTATATTATGTTTACATAATCGGATAAAACACACCATGTTAAATGGCTGTTGGATTGTACTCTGTCTACTTCGAAATTAAGTAATTGGGAGCGAGAGCGAACTTTGCCCCATGTGCTAATGCTGTTTTACCTCCTATTTTAGCAAAACGAGCAATTAGAAAGGCGGACAGTAGGCCTTAACCTCTGGACTGGAGTGGGGACGACCAAATGCACCCGGTTGGGTACTGGGGCAGAATAAACAAAAATTCTGATGTTCTTGCAGACTATAATTTTGAATAATTTCTACAATGTGTCGTCTTATTATGGTGCTACCTCCAGAACAGAACAAGTAATTGCGGCGCAGTTATCTATCGATGCATTGGGACAAGGACCTCCAAAGCCCTCCGAAGTCCTAAGCAAGCTCTGAGGGAAAACACCGTTTCTGTTTGATTTTCTAAATGCCTAATTTATCATTTTCCAATATATAAGCAAAGCAAGGTATGTACTTCCCCACTTTAAAATATTTTGCGATCACAATCAACCCATCGTTTGACCGTCCAATAGCTACCATGGCATCCTAGAATGGGTCGAATGTCCATCGAAGTTCAGTGGGTCCTATGTCCAATGGAAGTCTAATTTTAGTAATTTGAATTTATTTACCTCCTGAGCATTTGAGGCAAGCAAGAACCTTTGGCTAAAACAGGGCCATCGGAACCGCACGACCGCACCCGCTTTGGCAGGACCACTTTCTCAACGCAATTACATTTTTAATTAAATATACTGTATACTGATACCTAAAGAAATGAAATACTGTACAGTACCTCCCATCCATGGGGTTTGAATAGGGGTAGCTGCTAATTTAGGAATCCGAATCTAGAGATGCCATATTTCAAAATGTGTTTACATCAGGCCCACCATGTTGGGGTCTGTCTCTTATACACATCTAGATGTGTATAAGAGACAGCTATCGCAGCGCCCTTGTTTACAATTTTCATTTGTTTTTCTTAAATTTTTATTTTGAACTAATGCATATACAGTAAGAGGCCTAGTCATAAATTAATTACATAATGATATAAAAGTTTATAATATCATTAGGCTAGACCCTATCACAATTTTGTAGGCATCTGTATTATATATGTGACTGTCTTTGTGTATTTTTTATTTATCCTTTTAACATGATATTGCATTTTGAGTGCGTCATATCTAATAAAAAAACAATAATGATAACGGTAAATTTAGTATTTTATGTGTTTCTGTGTGCTCCGGTATCCGTCACATATAAAAGTAGTCATGAGAGACTTCTTCTAATCAACCATCCACATTCATTCAGCATTGCCGATCTTATTTATCCAGCATTGGCCTATCTCCCCTAAAATGTTGTTGGTATGTGACCACAAGCGGGGTCAAGACGCTTTCATTATATTACCTTATTCATATATGGTACCATACGCAATTCGTATGCTACATTGTATTTATATTGTATGATTTATTTGAGTGTGTACCATGCGCCATTCGCATGCTACAGGATTGAATCTGTTGTACCATACGCTATTCGTATGTTGGTAGATTGAATGTTTTATTTTTGACAGTGTTTATAATACAGATATTTTTTTTTGCACCATACGCTATCCGTAGGCTGCTGCTTTGCTGATTTCTTTGAGATATTTTTTTTTACACCGTACGCTATTCGTATGCTGCTGTGTTGCTTTATTTTTGGAATTTTTTTTATATACAGTATGTAACATATGCAATTCATATGTTACACGTTTTTCTTTTATTTGGGACACTATTTTTTTTGGCTTCTCTTCACCGTACGCAACACTTCGTATGCTGGAATATGTCAACTGTCACCAAGAATCTCATCAATGGAGTCATCAATTGCTCAGGGAATATCTTCAGATGTCAACCAATGGAACAACCAGCTAAATAAATACAATAAATATTTAATTTCATAAATGCTATAAATGCTGTTAATTCCA
>NW_022727435.1:906601-907316 GCF_011630105.1 Anneissia japonica
TATGAATTATTAATTTTTTTTGCATGCATAATAGAAGTGGGACACTTCTTAGGGAGAGGGGGAGTAGTGTAACCTTTGAACTTTCAAGGACTCTATTATGGGATGTTCCCGCGGAGTCTCGCTCTCTCTTGGGGGTTCGTCGACTAGCCAAGCTGCGTCTTGTTGGAGGCTCACACTTTGTATAGAATAAAACCGTTAACATCCAGCTTACTTGGTGTCTAGCTCATTCATTGAAGTCCGAACTCATCTAGTAACATCCATAGAGAGTTACATTAATTCTAATTTCGTTAGAATTGATCAACACTCCCTAAAATGTGCAATTTTTAGAAGAAATTGGGCCATGTTAACAAGAAATGCGCGCGAAATTTGAGGTTTTTAGGCACTTTCAGGGGATGAAAGGGCATTTATAAAGGGGTGGGGAAGATTTTTCAAAGATAGATATTTCCCCTTGTCCCCCAGTGTTTACGCCATCGGGCAGCATAGATCAAAGGAGCTATGACAGTTTTTTAAGTGGAGAAGGGGTTGCAGGGTGTTGTGAGTCTGGTCATTATGATATCTTCCTTTTTATTCTTGCCTTTATTTTTCTCCTCTCATTTTCTTTATTTTTCTTTCTCTCTTCTTTCTCTTTCCCTCCCTCTCCCCTCTTTCTTTTCTCTTATTACCCAACCCGGTACGACGGCTTGGTCAGCCCGGTGAAAAAGGTCAGGGGAGGGAC
>NW_022727435.1:907393-918588 GCF_011630105.1 Anneissia japonica
GTTAGCATCCTCTGTTTGGGCAAAGAAATCATCTCAGTTGGGAGATCGTTAGACTAAAAGGTCCCTGGTTCAATCCGGGTTTCGGCATTATTTTTTCAAACGCAAAAATTTAATTGCATACCCTACATGCCTAAGCCTACACATTAACATGCTTTATTACATCATCGCTTTAGAATTTTTTTTTTTCGCTTTAAGTAGTTCATGTTGTTTGGCTGAACGGTTTCGCCCACCAGCCGAAATAGCTCAGTTAGGAGAGCGTTAGACTGAAGATCTAAAGGTACATCAATTTAATTGTATATTCTTCATGTCAACATAACCTGCATTATTTCATTACCTATTTAGAAAGTGGTTTTCGTTTTCAAATGTTGTTGGGCTGTAAATCTCGCCTACCAGCCGAAATAGCTCAGTTGGGAGAGCGTTAGACTGAAGATCTAAAGGTCCCTGGTTCAATCACGGGTTTCGGCATTCTTTCTTTTAAATACATAAATTTAATTGCATATTCTTCATGTCAACATAACCCGCATTATTTCATTACCTATTTAGAAAGTTGTTTTCGTTTTCAAAAGGTAATGTTGTTGGGCTGTAAATCTCGCCTACCAGCCGAAATAGCTCAGTTGGGAGAGCGTTAGACTGAAGATCTAAAGGACCCTGGTTCAATCTTGGGTTTCGGCATTTTCTTTTCAAATGCATTAATTTAATTGCATATCCAACATGTCTAGGCCTACATTAATATGTTTTATTACATCATCGCTCTAGATTTTTTTTTTTTTCGTTTTCAGTAGTTGTTTCGGCATTCAGTTTAAATACATAAATTTGATTGCATAATTGTACATGTCTACATAACACGCTTTATTTCAATATCGCTTTAAAAAGTTGTTTTCGTTTTCAGTATGTCATGTTGTTGGGCTGAAGATCTCCACTAGCCGAAATAGCTCAGTTGGGAGAGCGTTAGACTGAAGATCTAAAGGTCCCTGGTTCAATCCCGGGTTTCGGCATTCTTTTTTTAAATACATAAATTTAATTGCATATTCTTCATGTCAACATAACCCGCATTATTTCATTACCTATTTAGAAAGTTGTTTTCGTTTTCAAAAGGTAATGTTGTTGGGCTGTAAATCTCGCCTACCAGCCGAAATAGCGCAGTTGGGAGAGCGTTAAACTGAAGATCTAAAGGTCCCTGGTTCAATCCCGGGTTTCGGCATTCTTTTTTTTAAATACATCAATTTAATTGCATATTCTTCATGTCAACATAACCCGCATTATTTCATTACCTATTTAGAAAGTTGTTTTCGTTTTCAAAAGGTAATGTTGTTGGGCTGTAAGTCCCGCCTACCAGCCGAAATAGCTCAGTTATGAGAGCGTTAGACTGAAGATCTAAAGGTCCCTGGTTCAATCCCAGGTTTCGGCATTCTCTTTTTTAAATACATCAATTTAATAGCATATTCTTCATGTCAACATAACTCGCATTATTTCATTACCTATTTAGAAAGTGGTTTTCGTTTTCAAAAGGTAATGTTGTTGGGCTGTAAATCTCGCCTATCAGCCGAAATAGCTCAGTTGGGAGAGCGTTAGACTGAAGATCTAAAGGTCCCTGGTTCAATCCCGGGTTTCGGCATTTTTTTTTTCAAATGCATTAATTTAATTGCCTATCCTACATGTCTAGGCCTACATTAACATGTTTTATTACATCATCGCTTTAGAATTTTTTTTTTTCGTTTTCAGTAGTTGTTTCGGCATTCAGTTTAAATACATCAATTTGATTGCATAATTGTACATGTCTGCATAACACGCGTTATTTCATTATCTCTTTAAAAAGTTGTTTTTCGTTTTCAGTATGTCATGTTGTTGGGCTGAAGATCTCCACCAGCCGAAATAGCTCAGTTGGGAGAGCGTTAGACTGAAGATCTAAAGGTCCCTGGTTCAATCCCGAGTTTCGGCATTTTTTTTCAAAATACATCAATTTAATTGCATATTCTTCATGTCAACATAACCCACATTATTTCATTACCTATTTAGAAAGTTGTTTTCGTTTTCAAAAGGTAATGTTGTTGGGCTGTAAGTCCCGCCTACCAGCCGAAATAGCTCAGTTGGGAGAGCGTTAGACTGAAGATCTAAAGGACCCTGGTTAAATCCCGGGTTTCGGCATTTTCTTTTCAAATGCATTAATTTAATTGCATATCCTACATGTCTAGGCCTACATTAACATGTTTTATTACATCATCGCTCTAAAATTTTTTAATTTTTTTTTTTCGTTTTCAGTAGTTGTTTCGGCATTCAGTTTAAATACATAAATTTGATTGCATAATTGTACATGTCTACATAACACGCTTTATTTCATTATCACTTTAAAAAAGTTGTTTTCGTTTTCAGTATGTCATGTTGTTGGGCTGAAGATCTCCACTAGCCGAAATAGCTCAGTTGGGAGAGCGTTAGACTGAAGATCTAAAGGTCCCTGGTTCAATCCCGGGTTTCGGCATTCTTTTTTTAAATACATAAATTTAATTGCATGTTCTTCATGTCAACATAACTCGCATTATTTCATTACCTATTTAGAAAGTTGTTTTCGTTTTCAAAAGGTAATGTTGTTGGGCTGTAAATCTCGCCTACCAGCCGAAATAGCTCAGTTGGGAGAGCGTTAGACTGAAGATCTAAAGGTCCCTGGTTCATTCCCGGGTTTCGGCATTCTTTTTTTTTAAATACATCAATTTAATAGCATATTCTTCATGTCAACATAACTCGCATTATTTCATTACCTATTTAGAAAGTGGTTTTCGTTTTCAAAAGGTAATGTTGTTGGGCTGTACGGCTCGCCTACCAGCCGAAATAGCTCAGTTGGGAGAGCGTTAGACTGAAGATTTAAAGGTCCCTGGTTCAATCCCGGGTTTCGGCATTCTCTTTTTTAAATACATCAATTTAATTGCATAAAGAATATGCAATTTTTCATGTCAACATGAAGAATATGCAATTTATGTTGACATGAAGAATATGCAATTCTTCATGTCAACATGAAGAATATGCAATTTAATTGCATATTCTTCATGTCAACATAACCCGCATTGTTTCATTACCTATTTAGAAAGTTGTTTTCAAAAGGTAATTTTGTTGGGCTGTTGCATCGCTTTAGAATTTTTTTTTCCCGTTTTCAGCAGTTCATGTTGTTTGGTTAAAGGATTTCGTCTACTAGCTGAATTAGCTCAGTTGGGAGAGCGTTAAACTGAAGATCAAAACGTCCCTGGTTCACTCCCGTGTTTCAAATCAATTGCATATTCTACATGTCTACACAACAGGCTTGGACATGTAATATATGAAAATATCGTTTTGTATAATGTTTGTATACTGTATAATATTTAAAAAAATAGGTTCGTCTCTACGCATATCGTGTCCAGAACAGGGGAACCACGGGCCCCGCGTGCAGCGTTAATTCAATACATTGTTCATTTCTAAAATCGTGGGCAGTTGGTTGATGTTTATGCGATGCCCGCAGGCAAAGTGAAGGGGAAAATGTGCACTCCAGCGATTAGTACCATGGAGGAATTAGTTTAGTACTTAGTGTTGGATGCGAATATAAACAAACCAAAACCTAACTTAATCATTTCTCCACCATCGCAACTCAATAGTGGGTTTTAAGAATGTTCACGTCACATTTCGTTTTCGTTATGCCAATAAAAGTGTTCCGTATGCTACCAACGATTTTGCATAGGGTCTAGCATAAGACAGGAACTTTCAATTTCTGATTTCACTACTTGTTTTTATATAAACATTTATTGTTATTTTGCTGTAATGATTTGTGAATAAAATACACTAAATTACATTGAAACAGGATTACATTGAGATTTAAGAATTCAAAGAAAGTATCAATGACACCAGGCTTAGAGTAAAAATATAACTTTAAATTTTAACAACTGGACGCAGAATTCCTGGAACGCCGCCCTCAGTGGCGTGTGCAAAGCACAACTCAGAGTCAGAAGTGGAACGTGAAATTTCTATATGGTTTTGTAGTCACATTTGCGAGAAAAATGTCCGCTACCCGTATTTCTCGACAGAGACGTCAATGGGAGCTGTAATTTGTATGGCAAGGAGATGGTGCTACCCTTAATTCATATTAATTGAATTTACGCCCACAAACCTTGTAGTTATTAATATTTTGGTTATAATAGAAAATTTTTATTTTTGGTGACGTCACACTCACACTATCGTTAGCATGCATACGTCATAAGCTAGATTATGTCACCTTTTCCTGGTAAGGCAAACTTTCCCGGCGTGCTTTTTTCATGAATAAACAAACACCACTGCTTTGCACATGAATGCCTTGCCTAGTCAAGGGCTACATGAGCCGCATAGTTAGCATATAATACTTAAACAAGGTACGTCTGCAACTGAATTATTCTTAGGCCCTAGTTAATTTTTTTTTTCTTATTTTAATTTATTTCTTTTGAAAGTGTACTTTCTATACATATAATTGCAATCTACTTAGGCCTCGGCCTAATCTTATGCCTCATCGTCACCCACTATACACAGTACATCATTAGGCTAGCCCTCCTTCCCCTCCCCCACGCTACAGTACAGACAGAACGTGATTGCACCTTTCTTCCCATGTGTTCATGTAACATTTGCATATTGTTAGCTAACCAGCTGCGTGTATTCCTTTGTGAAAATGAGTACCGCGGCGTACACATTCTCACAAAGCATTTGCATCCCCTCTTGGAAAGAGGGAACTTCGAAATAATTGTCTCCATATCTTCGCTATTTAATCACCGTAATTTAGCTTACACTTATGCATGGAGGGAGCACTTAAAATATACAATAATCATTTCACTACCCGACAAACCCCGAACTTTATTCATGCATTACATAAATAGTTTCATCTTGCTGTACTCCAACATCACTGGCGCATGGTAACAACCAACTGGCAGACCATTTCCAGACACACATTACTCTCCATAACGCAGTACCCCCTAGTTCCGTCACCTCTGGTTAAAATGAATTATTTGTATCAATGGTTTCTTTAAAATTAAAATTTGAATATGTATAATGTTGAATCAGTGAGTTGTTATAGTGATAATAATTTCCTGGTTGAACGTAGAACAACAACACAATTACAATACAATACTATAAACAAAATAATAATTTGTTTGCTCTAAACTATGAAGAATCGTCAAGGGCAGGATGTTGATAATCAATTGACCACAGAGCTGGTAAAAACTGTGGCTTCATAGTGTTAACAAAATGCCTCCTCCACATTCTTTCAAACTCTAATAATCCGTCTTTCTGCCTTGCTTTATGCATTACAACTTTTTTGCCATGTGACCCTGTGAATTCCTCATTTAAAATCCTTGTTTCTAAATTTACTGTTTTTTCAAGTAACGTATCGTCCACCGTGTCCACATTATAGTAGTTCTTGACTGTTGATTCCAGTATTTTTATACGAGGCTCTGGAATAGTACAGCGATTCCGCAGAAGTGCTTTCGCTGCAGAACGAACTTTTAGCACGGTGTGATCTTCAATGTACTCCGAGTTATTTCTGTCGAAGTCGGCATTACACTCGTTGGCGAGCTGGCGTCGAAGAAATTGGTCATGGTTCCAGCTTTCCAGATGACAGTCAATGCAGAGGAGGAGGACGTCATGCGATGAATGATGTCTCATCTTCTTTGGGAAATATCTTGGAATATGAAAGAAAAACACAGTACAACAAAGTGAATATTTTTTGTGCTAATTTGGGCTTTACTTGCAAATTGTAATAGATCATAATTTATTTTTTTTGCTTAATCATCTAAAAACATGTACAACAAATAGGCCAAAGGTTGAAGAATTGCAAAAAAGGAATCAAATATAATACTAAGAAATTAAAATTATTTGCTCGTTTGGGGAGTTTATTTATCATTTGGAATTACAGTTAAACAGTTAATAAAGGTGAAACATAACAGTAATTATTAATTAATAACAAAAATTAATAATACAGTAGGTTTTGTACAATTTTGGACTATACAACAAAAATATTAAGAAGAGTACCTTCTATATTCATGTGGAACGACATACTTTCGCATGTACATATCTCCCCTCCCGCAAACAACACAGATATTTTCCTTATCCTGTAGATAATATTCCTGATCACTGCTTGGTATTGCAGCAGGTTCAAAGTTCAACCTCACTGTGTACGGTTCATCTTCAGACACCACAGTACCTATGCCCTTCCTTACGTACCATTCAGCCTTCTTAAAATCACAAATACAAAGCTGTCTACCATCTGGGGCCTCTAAGCGGCAGTTATGATACAATGGTTCTTTCCGTGTTCTAAACATCCTACTGGGTGGTTTTGATGAGATTTTAACAGGTTTCGTCGGTGACCCCTTAACATCAACCTTTTTTCTCTTACTTCTGAACTTATCCTTAAAATCACAATCAACCAATCCCTTGCACTGAACAACAACATGGTTCCATTTTTCAGATGTGCTGAAGCTAGGTAAATCTTTTGCCATCTTAATCATTACTATATTTTGAAATATGTCAACGGCTACAAGGGCATCATTCGCAGCGTAAAGTATTTGTTCTGGTTTGAGAAGGTCAGCCTCCCAGTCACTGCACTTCAGATCAAATGATTTATTCATTTCTACTCCGAGCACTACTTCACTCAGCTCTTTCAGACTCCCACCCTGAATGCATAGTTGGATGGAACGATGACGTATTGCCAAATGACGCAAATCAACGATGCCACAGAGGGCTATTGCATAGTCCTTCATTAACCTTTTCACATCTCCCATAATACCAACACCAACCTTATAGATACTGAAATAAACAAAAAAAAAAACAAAAACTATTCTAAACACAAAAGATAAACTTTTATGAAGAGTCATACTCTACATAAACTCAGTCTCATCATGATCACTAAAGTTGATTATTAAATTATGTTAGGGACCAAAATGGCAATAAATTAGAGTACAATTAGTTGTTACAGGACAACACAACTTTTTCAGTCTCTCTAACTTTTTTGTTCACTCTTTGCGATATTTTTTCACGTTTTGTTTCTTATTTCAGGATAGATTAGTCACCAGCATGACTAGAGCACCTGTGAGTACTGTTTATCAAATTGCTACAGAAAAGTGCAGTGTTCCTGGTTCATTCTTAATTTATTCTTTGTAAATTGTTTTTGATTACTTTCAGAATAGTTCATTGGTTAGTTTTCTTTATCTTTTCATATTCTTCAAGTGCTTTGAGACAATCTGAATTGTGTAATGCGCTATAAAAGTTGATTTCAATGCGCATTCTATCTGCAATTCGCCAATACATGGGCGTCAGCAGCGTAGCTAGGCGAGAATTGTTCCCAGTGCAGGATTAATTGCCGGGCCATTTGATGTGAAGTGTCAACCGAAGGCTGTGGGGAACAGGGTTGCTGGGAGAACGAAAACTCTAGGACTATAGGTACACTGATTGACATTTTCAGAAAATTCATCATAAGAAGTGCTACTTTTTACCCCCTAACCCTAATACTAATGTTAATCGGAACCTTCGTAACTATTTCAAGAGAGGCCTATGTATTCTCAGCAGCAATTCTAAACTAATTTTAAAAATTGGTGGCAGGTAAAATTAAACAACTGCAGTGGTGGATCCAGGATTTTAAAATAGAGGGGCTCAGGAAGAGACCTTCACTGATTAAGAGTCAAGACCACCTCAGCCCCACCATGAATGTGGCTGTGGTAAGAAAATTTATGATTATGGCACCTAGATGTCCGGAAGTGGCAATCTCAACTTTAATAGTTTACTTCTATTTTGAAAAATTTAGGGGACCCAGGCCGAGTAGGGCCCCCTTGAATCCACCACTGAATTGAAATGAACACAGTAATCAACAACTATTCCTCTACACCTAAATAATATTGAAGGGACCACAGGCCATTATTTTATTCCAAAATATTGGGTTGTAAATTATTCTTAATTATTATTTTTAGAACTATTTATGAATTGGTCCCTAATAGCCCCAGTGGTTTGCACTGGCCATCCCAGCGCTATTGATGGGCATAAAATAAAAGATATCATATCATTCTTGGGCAAATCACATAAAATTTCACATTGTCATCTGGGCTTAAAACAGCAAAAATCAATATCAACTACATACTTGTATTGATAAATTTGTTACATATAAATATGTTATTTGGCCTGAACCTTTTGTTAAGTATATACTGGTAATTCAATACATGTGCGTTCTTCTATGTGTACTGTTAATTAAACTATTTTGGCATTGTAGTAATGATATTAGGAATAATTAAAAACAAAAAAATAATAATAAAAAGTACTGTCTTACTGTCAACAATGCAAATACTAGAAAAACTTTTAAAATAATTAAAAAGGTTAAAGAATTTTTACAAAAAATGGACAATGATATTATCAAAATGCCATATTGTTTCGTTTTTAGCAAAATTTATTGTGAAGGTACTCAACATGGTATTATTTTCCCTTTCATCAGTTGAGTTGGTCTATGTAAACAAGCAGATAATAAAAGTGGGAGCTTCCCACATGAAAGATAAAAAAAAAATAAACTGCACTAATACTAGAATTCAGTAGCTTTGCGGTTAATAATTTCAGTATTTAATTACAGTATTCATACCTTTTGTCTGCTAATATATCAAGAAGTTCAGTTGGCAGTTGAGCTTGGGACTTGAAATGGTTCATTCTGATGAGTATACATAAGCCAGTGTTAGTGGCAATCTGTAACAATGCGACTGGCTTAACTTCCTTCACTTTAGTACACCATTCACAGTCTAAACCTAAAACCTGCAGTAAAAATAACATTATTCTCAAAAGAGAATGTCTGGTAAAAGCTAAAAAAAAAATCCCCCTCTCACTGACAATATTTTCATGTTGTTGCTGAGTCTGTTGAGCTTTCTCAGGGTTATTATCAACATTGTAGCTTTGTATTGTTTATTAGCCATTCTGACCCTATGTTACCATTCATTGTCAGTCGTAGTGGTAATGAAGTAAACAAACTTATTATTACTAACCCGCTGCACTGTATAAAATATTTTGGCTCCATTCCCCGGAGCCCTGTTCACCTCTGGCTTCGTATTATCATAATGAATTACATTCACCAGCCAAGCTCACTACTGATTTTTTGGTTTAAAAATCAGGGTACATATTTTTTTTAATTCGATAATTTTTATGCACAAGTTAATAATTTGTAAGCTATTGCAATATGAGCAAGTTTATTTCAAAAATTTGTTTATGATTTTTCGACATTAGCAAGGGACAATACATCTTTAAGCTGTTTTACGACATCTATACATTGTACCTTAAAAGCATGTAGGTCATTTATAAGCTTTGGTAGAACATCTTTAAAGTCTTCTTTGGTACTGATGACTACAATCGTTCTGCTATCATTTCTGTACTTTGAAATTGGTTTTAACTCCTTGGGTTCTCTTACGTCATCCTCCGAACCCTCATCTTCTGATTTTCGAAACCAAAAATAGGTCCAGACTACCATCACCAATGTGGCAGCTGAGGTTAACAGCAACCTTTTAACTTCAAATGTTGTCATTACTATTAGAAGAAAACATCACATGTCATTATTTAGGCCATATAGGAGCATGTTATGCATGTACTACAGGATTTCCAGGGTCTTTCTTACTGTACCATCTTACATATACATAATAATAGCACTTACATAATGCTAAATATTACGAAGCAGGGCCTAGGGCCTACAGTAGCTATTGTAGGCCTAGGCTAGTTCTACTACGACGTCTGTACCTGCCTGGCCCTAACTAGGCCCTACATATGTCATAGATAGGGCCTAGGTCAAGCTACAATACAAATTTAAAAATTAATATTATATTTGATCAGGCTCACTATTGAAGGACTAGGCATTCTACTTTAAGCCTAGACCGTCATCGTTTTTAGGTAGGCTTGGCATAATAGCAGACTAACTGGTATTACTGGACTAGGCCTACACCTAGAGCCCACTGTATGTACAGCACCTACAGTAGGCTCTAGGTCCTAGCCTATTTCTATTTGCCAGTATCATCGGGCCCTTTCGCTGGGGGCCGCAAGTCGTTTTGCTCTGTTGTTGTTGGTCATTTCTAGATCAAGTGTTGGCTTTAAAAGTCTTGCCTTCCATTTTGAAAAAGATGTGCATTTCACTACCTACGAATAAAACAAAAAATTACTTCTGTAAAGCAGGTCCTCTACAGTACAGTATATTCCTAGATGTTATGAGTACTTAACAGGCTTTGAAACAAACGCCGAGCTAGTCTATGCCTCTACAATCTGTATTAACTGCATCCATTGCGCCACAATGTGAAATACAGTACGTACGCCCTCATGAGTCACTTTAATAATTTTAAAAATTACGTCACTTGTCATTTGGCATAAATTGTTTATTTTTCTTTACTAAACAGTAGTTTGGTATAGGACTAATTATTAATGCGTTTTTTTTTTCAATGCTGGCAGTGGGTTAAAAAGATAATTTATGAGATACAGTATGGTAGACAGGCTTATTTTTCAGGACCTCCCGAACAGGTCTTGGCCTACCATTGTACCATTTGTCAGTCATACAATCTTTCGATATTTTATGCTTACATTTATTGTTATATTTGGAATTTCAAGAAGAAAAAAAATTATTGTATTAGCAATGATGAATGATTCAATTTTGGATCTTGTTATACTGTATTTAAAAAAATATATAACTTTACTGTTGGCGATTTTCGACAGACAAACATCAGACAACTTTTGCCCATTTTAAAAGCTGAAGGGACGTCAACAACATAATCTGAGACTGAGAGTAGACGGTGGCAATATCATAAAATCATTTAAAAAAAAATTAATAGGCCACACCTGTCACGCAAAAACTGGTCCGGGCCAAAAAATGTCCGGCGGACAGATATTGGCAGCCAAAACCGGTCAGCCGGACTACTAAAATCGGTGGGCCGGGTTTGATTTTAGCCGCTAAAACCGGCCCACTTTGATAATGGTCCGGGTTGGCCAGGCCACTTCAACTGTAACTCGTCTGCTGCTCGAAGGGTATTGTTTCTCCCGTAGAATGGAGGAACGTGATTAATGCTTCTCCCACACTTGCAAAGCCTTTTGCAGTGACAGAATGAGTCGTATTAAGCTTTTGAGGACGTGTTTTATCAAACCCACCTCCTAACGCATTTCGCCTATGCCTAGGCACCACAGCCAAAAAAAAAAAGAAAAAAAAAAAAAAAAAAAAGAAC
>NW_022727435.1:918628-921108 GCF_011630105.1 Anneissia japonica
TTTTATTTCACACAACGCAAAAATACATTATAAAATTCAAAAGTAAATAAATAACAAGGACAATGTAATATAATTATGTAAGTAATAATAGCAATTTGATAATAAAAAAAAATTAATTACAGTAAATAGCAATAGATGAAGATAATGTAATTATATTAATTATAAGTAATGGAGAGGAAATGTGAATTGATTAAAAAAAACCCATATGAACATAATTCATTTAGTTCGCACCTCTCTATTATTGAAATTTCTAATGGACAAATTTCTTCCCACACACCATCTATTTCTGATCTGATCAATCAAAATCATAAATCGGTTTTTTTTTTTTTAAAGAGATGTTACACAAATCGGTGTTTAAAAAAATATTCATGTCTTATCTTAACTAAATTTATGGAGAAAGTATCGACCTATGGTAAAATTAATCCGCAGTATAAATTAAGACAAGATAATGGAAGTCTGCTGCCCTCTATTGTGTACATCGTTGTTACGACAGCTTCGTAGTGACAGACAAAGGTGTAGAGGAAAATAAAATTATCGTCACAACAATTAATTAAAAGGAGTAAATTTACCTGAAATCTCTTCAAATAATTGTATTCTATTTCAACAAACGTCACAGCGCAACGTGCTATTATAATTTCATTTCAACGGAATACCTGATTAAATACCCGATTTCTCTCACTCGCATATTAGCAATAATGTTAGGCCTTCAATACTACATTTTAAAGCACTCACTAATTAGAGTCCTCTCGTTTGGTGTTGCTTTCAGGCAAACGACGCGCTGAAGAAAAGAAAATGTTAGCCTAAGAGCCGCTATGATTATTGGAATAAATAGAGTTTATGTTAAAAAATGATTTTGTTTCCCTAATTCTGTAGCTATAATGTGGTTCTCATCTTTTATTTTGGGGTTCATAATTTCAAACTACAGTATTTTTCTTTCTTAAATAAAAAACACAACTCAAAATAGCCTGTTTAAGCCTCATAATGACCGGAGAGACTTAGTTTCGCATCACACAAATTGTTAATCTGAACTTGAGAAATTTAGGACACCTCGTTAAGGAGGTGATAGTATCAATTCTGAGTTTTCATGACTGTGGTTGGCTGTGATGGAGGCGCATCTCATTGTAATATTCACAAATGACTCTAAAATCCACCGAAGCCACTTGAACACATGTCACTGACTGTCATCGACAAATTTTTATTTGCAAAATGTATCGTGTAGTTAAAGACAATGCCTATATTTAAAACCATTCCTAAAATCAATTTAATATAAATATATTTTCTATTAATCAGAATGTGTTTCGATATGAAACTCAATACAAGATGATAACGATATCTTATTAATTTGATCCGTTTAAATTAATATTTTAATGATTATTTATTTATGTATTTATTTATTTATTATTTTATTTATTGCCCACAACGTATTTTTTTAAACATATAGTCGAGTCCTTGTATTTTGAAAACAACAATATTTAATTTCGTAAATATATGATTCAAAATTCAAGCTGGAAAATATCATATTTTATTATCAAACAAATTTGCCTAAACTGTAGATAAATCATGTAAAAAAAATAGGATGATATATATTAATTTAGGTCTATTATTACTTTCTAATATTTAATAAATCATGATTTCGCGCTTTCCCTACCTCGTCTTTTTTATGAGTGGGGCATGTATCGATTGTTGAGTTCAATGTTCTGTAAATCTGTTTTAATTTGTCACATCCACGCTCGATTCATCTTTAATGCTAGTTTAACTGGTACGTACTCATTCTGTGAAACATTGGTAAGTAATTTGCATATTTCGGGGACAAGCGAATAGTGACATCATCGGATCTACGACAGATGACTGCAACTGAGAGTACATTAACCATTAGGCCTAGGCATGTCTCCAAATCTGTTATGCTACAAAATAATGAAATCCTCAAGAATTCTAATTGAAAAGTACAAGGCATTTATACTGACCTAGGCCTAGTTGCAGGTATTTACACTATATTTCTAAAGTGTGTTCAAAAATACACAGGCATCTTTGAAGATTATTAAGAAGATAGTATGATGTCTCTTCTCACAAGTTACGAAATATAAGTAGTGGCATGTAAACAAAACACTGGGGCGTATAAATAGAAAGTTGTTCCACTATTTACACTGACATTGGTTTTCGAGTGTAGATTTCAAAGGCAAGTAATAATATGCCACTGGCTATTTTAAAAGCGCTGGTCATCGAACGGCAATATCGATTTCAATGAAGACTTGTGCCCATGGGAATTTAATGTTTTGAGAAATGTGTATTTATTTGAGTGTCTAACATTTGCATACTATATTGAAATATTGCTGTTGTTATGTTGCTGTTGCTGTTGATATCATAACTGCAAATAAGGTCAGCATGACCATCAATATCTTGTTCCTCCTCTTGAAAATATTGATATGCTGCTGTTATAATAATTGCTACAAGCCCGTAGCCAGGGGGGTTCGTTGGGTTCG
>NW_022727435.1:921236-931991 GCF_011630105.1 Anneissia japonica
TACGCTACAACCAACCATACAAATTTGTCTCGCTTCTTTTTGTTACTGATTGTCTTAAGTGAGTATAGTATGATACAACTTCCAAAGTGCTATATAAACAAAAAATTACCTCTTTAGTATATACATTTTTTTTTAATGTATGGCCTCTCAAATCAATTAAATAACACCTGTAAATGCTTAGAATGTTGGACCCCCACCGGGGTTTTGGCCCTGGACTCCCGGAGGCCCTTGGCGGCCCCCTGGCCCCAGCCAATGGTGCTCGCAAGTGCCCTTTCAGTATGAAAAAGAACCCGCCTACCAAAATCCTGGCTACGGGCTTGTGCTGTTGATATCATCATCAACATAGACCTACTACCCTTCAAGGCTCAAATGAGCCTGTATGTTCCGACCTGGTCAGGCCCGTAGCCATGTTCTTCCAAGGGGGGGGGGGTTCTGGGCGTGAGCTCCACGGTCGAAGCCCCGGTGGGGTCGGCGAAACCCCCAAAGCAAGGGGATTTTTGTGCTTTATGGGTCTAAATAATGCTATAAAAGCAGATATGTTTTAAAAGGTCTTTGTCTGGGTGGGTCTGCAGTGCATTAGTGGGGTTGGGGGACTTAATTTGGGAAATTTGAGGAGTGGAGGTTCGCCAGAAAAGAGGGGGTTTGCTAGAAAAGGGGGGTTCTCCCGAACCATAAAACCCCCCTGCATACGGGCCTGTGGAAGTACGACTCAGGCAACGGTCTCAATCGAATTGGGAGAGATTCATATGCTTCTCAGCTGTTAGTTTCAATTGATAACGGGTGGACTAAGGACATATATGTTACAGTTATAAGTCCTTGGTTAGTTATAAGTCCTTGGGTGGACATCTAATCTGTTCACGTCACGGTCATTCCTGGGCTGATCAGTAATGCTTGGATATTATTCTTATCAATTATAATTATATTAGATCTGAATATCCATAAAGATGTTTTACTGATATTACACCTTTCGTGAAATGTGATCAGTTAGACACTTAGGATTGTCGCGTATGGCCATTATGGTGCTTTTTAAGATTGCGATATACCGGAATGAAAATCTCCGACTATACGTGCTTTAAACATCTAATCAAATTAAGTTCATTAGATCTACACGGTATATTGATTACCGTACATTTGATAAATCATAATTATAAAAGGAATGGCTTTTAGACCTACGGAGATTGAGCAAGCATACTGTATTTAATTGGTGTTGCAAACTATTCTCTCGATGTTCACCAAAAGCAGACGAAAACAGAAAGAGCCATGAGTATCACCCAATATGCAACACGTGACATATATAAACAATTTTAGTTTCCATTGCGTCAATTGATTGCTTACGTTTTCAGTTGCATATATTTCGGTATCACGTTTCTACTATATGCCCACATTTCCAGGTAATAACAATATCACTATACCCGTAATGTACTCCTCCCTTATACGATGAACTAAATAACACGGTATTGATACAAGTAAATAATAATTACGGTAATAAACTGGACCCCTTGGAGACTAGTATATTTATTTATAGGGTTGCCACAATAAAGAATAGTAGTGTAATATTGTTTACTCTAGCTATCTAGGAGGTCGTTGCATTGCTGCGTTTTTGATGATTTCTGAGTTGCTCTCAGTCACCTTGGTTACTTAAATAAATATAAAGATTGAATAAGTGAAAATCCAGTTGATTATATAATGATAACTGAAATGAATTTATTACCGGTTCAGGGGGGCGGATTTAGGTTGGGGCGGCCCGGCCCCGGCCCCCCCCCCCCTTTTGGGAGGTAAAAAAAAGAAGAAAAAAAAGAAAAAAAAGAGAGAAAAAGAAAAAAATAATAGCCCAGAATGCCTCAAATGTTATGTTCGGGCGTCTAGAACACAGAAATTTCGCGGGGGCATGCCCCGGACCCCCTACGACAATGTTGTCTCAATTGGCCCCACTTTCGGCCCCCTTCCGGCCCTGTCTCTTATACACATCTAGATGTGTATAAGAGACAGGTATTATATAGAATAAAGATTGTATCATGATCCAGAAAAATGAAAAATTAAATTCAAAATTTTAATTGATTAATTTGTACAAATAATAATTAATTATCTTACAATACAATATAACCTTTTGCATATGAAAAAGTCCCATCAATTAACGGACACTTAAATAATACCTCAGACGTAAATTGCAATTAAACATTTTGAATGTAACAAAAACAATCTTTGTCAATTAACGGACACTTAAATAATACTTTTCCCGTATTTTTTGTATAGACTGTTAAATTAGCTGGAACGGTCATATTTAAGGATTTTTGTAGAAAAATGTATGTAAATCAGCGAAAACTATTTTTTTCGATCTGTCTTTTGTTGAAAGTTAAATCTCTTAAATCTTTGAGGTTTATCCTACTTTTTGGCAGACGTGTATCTATGATATTTATTGTAGACGTACTGTATAATAGACCGACTCCATTCCTACTGTTAATGTTAGTTACCACCATCGGCTACCGTGCAGGCGAACCTTTTAACCTTTAAACATTCAGAAACCAGCTTACGCCACAGACGTATTCTTGTCTTTATCTTGTGGATCGAGCACGACATCATGACTGTGTACCGGGGAGCTAGAGTAAAGAAAACAGGTCAACACAGTGTTAACACTACTTAAATGGAAGCTCTGAGTATGCAAACCTGCGGTTTCGCGTCTACTTACTGTTTATCGATTTATAAAAGGGTGAACCGGGTGGTCAATTGCACACGTGAGGAAGAAGAAGCTATCTTTAACTCTTTGACAGGGATACATTCACTATCACTGTTCATTAAACATTTTGCCAATATTAAAGATAGTCACCAACCAACGGCTTTGATTTCGCTGGGAATCAGGGGTGGCGCCAGCGGGGGGGGGGCAGGGCCCCCGTTGGGGAGGGCTGCCATCTCCCTCCCGTCGGGCAGAAAAAGCACATTTCGTCGGGGAGAAAAAAAAATGTATTTTCTACATAGGCCTATTAGACTCTAAAACCGATTAAATAAGCCTTTGAAACCCCTAAATTGTCAAAGTGTTCGGGGCTTCGCCCCTGGACCACTTTCGAAACCTTTAATCGACGGGAAAATCTGACCCCTCGTCGGGGCAATGTTGCTAATGGACGTGACATTACTGATATAGCGACGATCTTTTGATAATGAAGAGGTTGATGATAATGAATTTAATAATAATGATGATGATGATGATGATGATGACGATGATCAATGATGATGATCGATTTATTGATTGGTGGAACAGGATCAGCTGTCTATTGATTGATTGATATATCTAAAAATAGGTATACAGTATATAGCGCCACCAGTACCTACATGAGAGGATTTAAAAATAGAAGTTTCTTTTTTCTAAACATGATCCGTCTCTTTATACTGAAAAACTGATCCTATTGTGCCGGTTGTTTATACAGTGTACGTTGTCGTCGCTTTTTCGCGACTCAAAACCCATGCGGTTTGAACGCCAAACAAACAACTCGAGCGATTCAAAAAGGGCCAGGAATAAAAATAATTTGGAATGCTCGGGGCAGATTGATCAATGGGTCGTAACTAAGTATTTTGAAAGGCAGTCTAGCAGAACAGTTCCGGTCCGTTTGTAGTGACTTGTTACACCACTGCTATCGACACTTGGTTAATCACAAATAACTGTTTTCTTCTGTTTTCATCCTACTTCAATTTTCAGAAAATATACAAATAGTTGTTGGAAATCTCACTGGAATTCATTTCAAAGCTACCAGGTTGCCCTATTTCAGACGATGAATAGACTTCTGATATTGAGGATCCGTGGATGAAAATAGGCCTATTTTAAACTCGCTCATCTATCAACTTGTGTAAATATCGTGAGTTCTAATAAGACCAACAAATTTATAGTTGTAATTATCGTTTGCTGTTCTAAGAAAGTGCCTAAGATGTTAATGGGTTGTATAATGGATCAGGAAATGTCAGCACTCAAGTGCCGTTGCATAGTATTAACTCGATAATACAGACAACACTTAGCGCATCACCAAATACATTTGCAAATTTGTACAGGGCGGCATTCCTGACAAGATACGCAACTGCGGAACAAGGTTTGTATAGTGTCGAGTTCAAAATATAAATCAAGTCATCACAAACATAGTTTTGGTGTGTTTGGTGAGTTGTTATATGCTTTTGAGTAACGGAATTTCAGCATGACTACAATTGGGATAGTTTTGAGCTATCGCAATACTGTATAACCACGGTGATGTATTAATAAAAAGCCAGCATTTCTCTATTATGTAAAAGTTCAATGCTCTTTAAGTGAAAAATATTTTTTGTCTTTTACGTTGTAAAAGACAAAATTAAAACGTTAATAAGTGTTAATAAAGCACAGTTTATGTTACATATGGTACAGTAGAAGTTCTCCTTTGTGGCAAAAACATTGACTCCATGGACATGAACTTTATAAGAGGACACTTTTGACCGCGAAGAGGAAAAACATATATTTTAACACTATTTTAACCCTTATTCAGAGGACACCCCCTATAATAGAGGGACAGTTTTTGTATCTCCGTTGTAATTTAATAATACAGTATAATAATAGTGTATTATTATCAGGTCAATTAGTAGAATATATAATAATAGCCTATTTTAATTACCGGGTACCATACTTTTGCATAAGTTCATAATTTTTTTCTATATATTTTTTTAGAGACATATTTACAAGATATTGTTGCATGCCTAGGTCTATTATTTTCTATCAGTTATTTTATTCGTTTGTTCAGCCTAATTACATATCATACGGTAAAAGCCTATTGGCAAACATATTTTCAAAAAATAATTATATTATACCGGTATGTGATTTTTGGCAGAAGTCTAACTTTTGGTAAATGGAAATTCACAAAGATGACGGTATTGAGCACCGTTGTAAGTATATCAGTTGAAGAATTATAGTTTTGAATTTAAATAAGATTCAAATAGCATCCAGGAATTATATATAGGCATGGCCAGTACGGTAACGCTACACCGCCACGTTGAAATCACATGGAGAATAAGGCAGTGAACCGGGATTTGGACAAAATTAATGTAATGAATCCATTTTTTTTGGCGAATTAGAATTGCAAATTATGTAATGATATGCCTCCCAAGATAAAGTACACCTTTATCAATGCCCGAATAAAGATTTATTCTATACTGGTGAAATTCAACACGGGATTGTGGACAAAATTACAATCTATTTGAAAGGGCTGGTATGATGCCAAATTTATTCTTTAACTGTGTGTTAAGTCGCAAAACATAAAAAACTAAAATATCGATTCCAAGACATGAAACAAATTACATTTTAAAATAAGACATTGACTTTATCGTCGTGTTATTATTAAAATTCTTAAATTTTGTAATTATCCCAATTTAAAAAAAAAATCCAAATTTTGTAGACTTTTTAAATCACTCACTTTTTTTTATCTATTTTATCAATCGTTTTATTGGCTATATTAATCTGATGCATCGTCTTTGAATCTTTGTTGTTTTGTAATTTATTGTAAGTTTATTTGGCCAAGGGGTTTGACTTTCTGATTTGTGAATTTCTGCCGAATGTGTAATAAAAAGAAATTGTTTGTTTTCCAGTTAAAAAAACTTCACTTCTGACCTTCTGGGTGGGACAATCATACACTGCTCATTGGGCCCTCGGTTAAACAAAATTTAGTAATTCAACAGAGGTTAACGTTGTCGTAACACGCAACATTAACCATAACAGTATTCATCTCACATAATTAGATACATAATCTGAAATTGGTTTGTTTGTATTAGTATTCAAGTGTGCAATGTCTCGCTATCGAAAGCATAAGTAACGGGAATTGGATATCTTCTTTTTTTCTAAACTGGACCTAATGATGGACCCACTATATATAGGTACGGTAACTAATATTAGGTTGTCACTTAAGATAAGTACAAATCTGAACAGTAATTTTGGTAACCCAGATAATACGCATCGTTTCTAAAACTTAGCGTTAGGCCTACTTATGCTTCAGATTATTTAAAAAAAAATCAACACGAACATGTTGATTCAAAAACATAACCCACAAGCCAGCTGTTCAATACAAGTAGGAAAGCTCTATCACGTTAAAAACTAAAAATATATAATGACAGATGTAAGAATACAGGGTGCTACTGAGTCACATAGATCGAGTGGTCGAGTGACCGAGCAGTAAGGCAGGGGCGCCACTAACTGCAGCCTAACACCACGCTGGTTCGAGCCGCCCCTCGCCCAGGGCTCGCTTGGTAGAACCAAGTCTTCTCGAATACGAACTAAAAATATAGGTCCAGTGTACACATTTGACTTGTGTGCACGTCACGTTAACGAACCCATTGCATCTTTAGGAAGAGTAGGGGTTTACCCCAATGCTATCGTTCATTACAGTCCCTGTCGTTGTGGAATGGTGGATGTGAACATATGTAGCTACTGGTATAAGCGCCTCTTTACGGCGGCTAGGTAGTCACGGACGCTGCTAGTTATTGGTTATTCTCCTGCCTTTACATTTAAATAAATCTTCTTAAGTAACGCTCACAATGTGACCCCATATAGTTTATGATATTGATCAAAGGCCTCATAAAACTCCTAAAGGTAGTAGTTACGCTCAGAATTTAACCTCATATTTTTATGACATTTACTATAGGACTATTATGTGCCTTGTATCTTGTTTGTAATATATTTAACTACGTATTTTATATAATAATAAATGCTATGAAATGCCTAGTGATTAATGTGGATCTCTCTATCTATTACACCGTCTATAGTATCATACTGGTTTTATTTTGGAAAAAGTTTAAGCAACCACGTCTTGAAAAATTCGTGCAAGTCATGTCTGTTTAACATGTCGCCATGACGTAGAGTTGACATTCAAGCATAGCATTTAATTGCAATGTAAATTTACACGAGAGTTTTATTTTACAGATACATACAATATGACACAGGCCAAATCAACTCAATATATGTTAACCAATCAGGGGAAGCGGAATCAGTCGCAAGATGGAACTCTTAACAATGGTGCAGATAGGTCTACAATGCGATCATCATCGTCTGCAATTTTAAGACGTGGAAGTGCACCAGATTTGTGTGATCGTCTCTTGCCACCAATTGATGATGGCAAAACAAACCGATCATTTAGTCCACTGCAATCGTCATACTCACCTATAGCAAACCAAACAGGCTTAGTACCTTTTGAAAGAAAAATTAACCATAATAATGCAAACTTATTCTCAAAGTATTCTCCAAGACTATCAGCATGTAGCATAAGCCTGTCAAGTGAAGCTCTGTCACGGAACTCGTCGAATCCAAGCATTGTTAATCATACATTGGCGGGGCAAGCTAATTCTACCAATGCCAGTCCTAACTACAGAGCTGCTTCGTTGACGGGGTTATCCCCCGTTCCCCCAGATCTTGTAACAACACGAAATCATGGAATCCCTGAAATAAAAACACTGAAACAAACTCCAAGTCTCGTTAGACGTAGACATGTGTCAGAGAAACATAGCAGCAATTGTAAGAAAAAGGAATCCTGTAACAACCACGGCACATATGTTGGCTTAAAGAAATCTAACACGGAGACAAATATACTAAATCACCGTCTAAGAAAGAACACGACGCCAAAATTAAGAACACTGCCAACCACTACGTCCGATTCACAATTGACTCCAGCAACGCTTCAAGGAATTAATAACTCTCAGTATGACAATGAAAGCAATTCCTCTGATCAGAATGACACAAGAATTATCGAATGGCTTCTAGGCGTCGAGACAAACTCAGTAAATTGGAAAGACGGTGCCGGCCATGGTAGTGAAAATGACGGGGAAAATAATAATATACAAGAGACAGCTATTAGGATTGTCTATGAAGACCCTTAACCTTTATTATATGAAGACTAACATACCATTGTTTTCTGATTCTAAAATAGGTGATTCTCAACACCTCGAGAAAGAGTAGTTTTAGTGCTGGCATCATAAAATCAAATCTATTATAAATGAAAAATACGTCATACACATTTACATAGCATGTATACGATTAGAATTCTGTAAGATAACGAGGACCAAACTTTAATTTAGGCAGACATTTTTTTGGTAAAACCATGTCATTAATAAAGTTCATCCACTGTAAGCATTGGTCGTCCAATTTATAACGGAATGGAATTACATTTTCTTAGTCTGTAACCGACTATCGATCTGTGAGATGATTTTTTTTTTATGAGTGGCTTGTTTTATCACCAGGCATTTTGCCAAATTGTAACGTTGCGAACTGTTGCTCTCGCAGGTGTTGGAACTAGTGTTATAATATCCAATTTAGGAACTAGGTCAATACTAAAATTTCTTCAGAAGACCATAAAAAACCTCAGCAAACCAATAACTCTCCTTATCTCGGATTTTGAATATGACTATTGCCTTTATTTGCACATATTATTAACAAATACAAAAACTCTACAAGAAATGAAGGAGCAAAGGATATTATCAGTCAATAAAAAACTATAACAATAACAACAATTTGGACTTAGTGAGGATGACAACCATATGTTTTTTGATTGTATACATTTAAACATATTTTGGAGAAAGGTTAGTAGGGTTTTACGAAATGTAAAACATGTTAACACATCATTTAGGAACCTTGTGCTTGGTACGGAAAATATATTGTAGATTTTATTTACACCGTAGCAGCCTTTACGATTTACAAAGAGAAAATACTATCGGAGTTGAATAAAACAATTTTTAAATCACTTTGGAGTTCATTTTAAAACATGACATTTTATTGAGATTAAAAATAGAATTATATAATAACAAAAATAACGGAACACAAAATATTGAAATGTTGAAGGACATTATTTTAAAAATGTAGATATTACGAAGCTAAATAATTGATGAAAATTAGCCTAATTGTGAACAAATAATTATATTTTATAGAGAATACCTTAACGTTTAAACAAAATGAAGAGTGCATGACCTACCTGTTTATTTATTCTTTTGTACTTTTTAGAAGAAAGAAATATTTTTGAAACTTGAAAAAAAGGTACTTGCATTGTAATGAATAAAAATCACGTGGTCATTTTTTGTAGGCCTATATTTTGTTGCAAAATGTGAAGAATGGAAATAAAGGTGGGAGATACCCACAAAAGAGAAAAAAAAATTATAACAATAAAATCATGTGGGAGTTGCTTTTGTTGAGAAACATCAATACAGTTAGTATTAATATAAACTGTAAAAGGTTAACGACTTTGATTTATTCAGCTGCATTCGAATTGATAGTAAATAGTAAAACTATAGTAAAAAAAATGTACTTTCCCATTGGGATTTGGACAAAAGACTCTCCAGGAATTGAAATAGACGGGGCTCAGGAAGGGACTTTCACTGATGGAGGGATATACCACCTCAGCCCCATCATGATTTGAGTTGAGGTAAGAAAATTTATTATTATGGCACTTTTTCGCCACTGATGAAATATTTAAACAGAAATTACAAATAAATTTTCCGACACCAGCGGAAAAACTCTTTGTGTCAAGTGGCGTAGGTACACCCCAATTGGTGTCACTCGGTCGGCGTAATAATTTCAACCTATTGCATTTCCTCGTGTGGAATCATAACCGGACCCCTTTTCTCCTTGCGGATTGTAATTACCTCGCTCCGTGCACCGATAACTCCTTGGAAATTCTTTTTCCCGCCTGCCACCCCTTCCTCCTCCAATACACTAGGGCGCTACGGCACCCTGCCGCTTGGCTTGTTGGCCACTTTAAAGAATTTTTACTATGGAAATTAATTTAGGGACCGATCGTGTGCGACGGTCCATTCGCCTTTTGTCTTAATAAATCACGACCGAATCACACTATATCTGATCATGTGTTACTTTATTGTGTACAGTGTATTGAGGGTGACGGCCAAGAGTGGGTGGGGCCTTATAGTTAATTCTTAGCCCAGTAGACACAAATAGGCCTATGTATTTGAATATTTCAATTTAATTGCAATTCAAATTAGGCTGACCTGCTTTTGCTACAACAAAGTCATTCAAGGGTCATTATTCTAAAACATTGTTCAGAATTCTGTTAATCAAAGATTGAGATCACCTGCTTCATTATAAAGGGGCAGTGAGGAAGTGAAAATGGTATTTTGCAAGAATAAGTTAGAGGTCCTTGACGGTGGTCCTTTGCCCCCTGGACCCCACTTGCGCCGCCCCTGATGGTGAGACAGCTAGAACGGAGCGATTGAGAAATGAGATTCGAAAACCATTGGTATAATTGAATCACTTTCGATTTAATTTAGAAGAATACGAAAAAGAACAATATGGCACGATCATCTAATATAGGGTTGGTGAAAACATTTAAGGCTGGACGCAGGGTTCCCGGAACGCCGCCCTCAGCGGCGAGTGCGAAGCACAACTCGGGCTCAAAAGTGGAACGTGAAATTTGGATATGGTTTTGTAGTCAGATTTGCGAGAAAAACTTCAGCTACCCGTATTTCTCGACTGAGACGTCAGTAAGAGCTGTAATTTGTATGGCAAGGAGATTGAGCAACCTTTCATTCATATTAAGGGAATTTACGCCCAGAAACTTTGTAGTTATTAATATTGTGGTTATAATAGAAAATATTCATTTTTTGGTGACGTCACACTCACGTCATTTAGCATGCATACGTCATAAGTTAGATACGTCACCTTTTCCTGGTAAGGCAAACTTTCCCGGCGTGCTTTTTTCATGGATAAACAAACACCACTGCTTTGCACATGGATGCCTTGCCCAAGCCAGAGATACAAGAGCC
>NW_022727435.1:932213-952142 GCF_011630105.1 Anneissia japonica
TATCTTCGCTAATTAAATTAATCACCGTAATTTAGCTTACACTTATGAATATAGGGAGCACTTAAAATGTGAAATAATCATTTCACTACCCGACAAACTCCGAACTTTATTCATTCATTAGGCCTACATAATAGTTTCATATTGCTGTACTATATACTCCAACATCACTGGCGCATGGTAACAACCAAATGACTGCAGACCATTTCCGGTCACACATTACTCTCCATAACACAGCACCCCCTAGTTTCGTCACCTCTGGATAATTTTGAAATAGTATTATGAAAAAGTGGTACACAAAATCAATGCTATTGAAGAAACGATTCCCACAGAACTGTAAAGAAAATTCTAAACTAAAAATAACTTATCGATTAAGTTTAGGCATTGATGATCGACGAGGAGGGTTGATTCATGGCCTGTATTGATTTATTATTATAACTCGATACAGGTCGTGAGCCATTCCTCATAGAGGGCGTAGTTAGGCCACAAAAGGTGCTAAAGTTTGTAAGCAGGTGCCGTGCTGCGAGTTTTTTTTTTTTTTTTTTTTTTTTTTTTTAAGGTTAAAAAATTTTTTTTTTTTTTTCAAGAGTGCACTAGCGAACAGTGGCCACATCGGTTGCTAAAACGAGCCTGATGGGTCAATTAACGGCTCGCTGTAACAAAAAAGAGTTGAAAACACAAACATTTAGGCTCATATCAATAATGTGTTAAATCATAGAGAAAATGTGTTCTATTTTCTCTATGGTTAAATATGCTGATTGCCGTATATGTATCGCCTTGTGAACCCACTTTAGGGGCTGTTCAATCTTAGTAAATGTCACAATGCATGTACAGTCCATTGATAATATATTATCTCTCCTAACTATTGCCAGAGTTAATGTGGCATATATAAAAGATAAGCTAAACTATATTATCTTTCTACAACATGGGACGCAAACTGCAGTGTTCCGCGCAATAAAAATTACGCTCAATGGAAGCATTTATTTTTATCGGTCGTATCCATCTTCCCATTTTGATATTAACACAATATTTGTGATGTAGCCTATGGTTCTTCAACGCGTGGTGTGATTCAGTGATTAAATTTAGTAACCAAGTGGCATAAAAAATAACGTTCCATTTCGTTGTCATCGATTTTTACCTTAAACGAAAACTTCATTTTAAATTTAATTTTAAAACAGTGATATACACCGCAACGCTGGTGCCTTATCAAATGCGAAATACTTAAAAATAATTATTTATTAAATGAATTATGGCCATGTTAGTAAATGCGCATAATGCATTTTGTTAATCAGCATAATGGATTTCAATCATCTAGATATTGATTAAGTAATATTCAATGAATGTATAAACGTGAATAGAGCTCAAAATCCTTATTATAAACCGTTCTCTTAAAATATCTAAATAAGAACGCAAGATAAGAAAAAACTCCTTCAAACCAGTTGAATACATGTATAGCAAATTTTACATGCAGTGAACCGTATAAAATTGTTTGAAGAATAACTTGGTATTTTACATTTCGTTGAGAGTGAGTAATTAACTGCTGCATTGTGTGTACTGTGGTCATCGTCTGTAACAATGCTCATAGTGTTTACCTGTTGATTGTGTGCTTTCACAATTAGGTCTGGTCAACATTCATATGGTAAGTATACCTACTGCAATTAAGATGTAATTATCTTTTTTGCAATTATTATATATTCTCATTTATTATTAGTTATATCTATTTCAAAAGGACATAGGAAACATACCGCTTTCTGACTTACTGTTAACTTCAGCATGATGTATGTGTAACTAACTTTAGGCGCTGTGAAAACAAAAAAATAAAATGGTTAAACTTGATTTTGAAATAAATTATGATAAGCTTTGTTATACTGGGATGAATTCTCGTTAGGCCTATTATATACGCCAAAAACGAACACGGTTTTTGTTTACTCTTCAACAGTTTTTCTGTCTGGCCAGAACTGACATCTGCAACTGTTTTTCACACTAGCTTTAACTATCTTCATATTACTTATTGAAAAATTATTACCGTTAGTAACTGTTGATTTGAATAGAAAATATAATTTTCGATAAATTATGAATAATTACCAGGAATACCATGACAACAGCAATTTCAGCAATTTTCATCTTACTTTTTTGTATCTCAGTCTCATTTTTCTTCAACAAACATTATTATTATTATTTCTTTAAGTGTGGTTCTGCTGCTGTCACCAGCGTTAGTTATCCTTTCTAAATATGTATTAGGTTTTCAAAGATGAGTCTTAATGGATTCAAGGAGGTGTAAACAATAGCAAAAACCCCAATACATTATCATCATGCTTTTGTATTCATTTTATATTATGTTCGCATTGTAATCGAACAATTTTTAAACCAACGTCTTTTAGACAGTAGACACACGACTTTGCCTCGATGTTACTTTATTTACATAGCTCTATAATCTGCTTTGTACATACATATACACATTGATATCAGCTATGGAAATAATAATAATTATTATTATAATCATAATAAAAAATGTAAGAATAATAATATCAATTAATAATGATAAATAATAATAATAATAATAATAATAATAATAATAATAATAATAATAATAATAATAATAATAATAATAATAATAATACTGTAATAATAATACTGTAATAAAAACAATAATAATCCAGCTTCAAGACCAAACACAGTGTCCCCACAATTGGGGACCACCATGAATATATATCCAAATTTAGACACTAACAACAAATCCTCTTAATAAGGGGTTTTTTGGCACACAGTCACACAATGATGATGTTTTTTATGTAATTTCATTCATGTCATTTTTTTTTACTTTTCATTTTTCTTTGCATCTTTTTCGTCGTTTTATATATTTCTTGTATATATCTGTTTCTTATCTTGTCTCTGTCTTTTCAAGTCTGTAAATGACGGTATTCGCTGTTGGTCTTGCTTTAAAGAAAATAACTTTTACATTTTAACTATGGACTGGCTGATGCAACATTTGCTTCATTACTATTACATGAACTTCAAATTGAATTTTTGTGTGTGTGTGCGGTGTAAAACTCTATTGTAAAATCCTTTCCTTAAAGGTATCGTGTATCTTGTAGGTAAGTGATTTATTACTGTATATGGAAAAAATTACGATAGGATTGTTTCTGTCTCTTATACACATCTAGATGTGTATAAGAGACAGATATATATCAGAAAATAAACTCAGCCTCGTTCGCATACATGGCGAACGTCATAACCACTTAACCAAGAAGGCCGCATTGTGGTGATTTAAGCGCCAGGTAGAATCTGAGTTCTTTTCATTCTTTTAACTTGTCTGACGTCACAATTTTTAAAATAGCACGTGACAGACTACCAGAGATACGCTCTCTTCTGTGCATTATTTTCAGCTTTGCTAGATCTCGAATGAGATACTTGTATATAAAGTAATAATAATTTTGAGAATTATTAATTCTATATCAATTATATAATTTATATAAAATAATAATAATCAATACTATTATTTGATAGCAAATAATAATAGTTGTAATGACATTAATGATAATAATATTAGCAGCAATTAACTAGGCCTATACTATTTATTTACAGTTGGGAAACGGTTAACACATAGATTGTGTTAACCATTTATTTGTTAACACAATCTATGTGTTAACCAATTCCCAACTGTAAACACATAGCTTGTGATTCGGGATTTCAACTTAAAGGTTAAGGTATGATACATTCAGAACAATTCATAAACCTCCTCATAATATTAAATAAAGTATACAAATTGAAATAAGTGAAGGTTAATCGATTTAAGTTAACTGTACTTATACTATCAATGTCAGTAATCAAAATCATCTACTAATATGAACGATGACAGACTTTTGAAATTTAAATTGCAGAAGATTTTAATTCACCAATTTTAAATTTATTGATTTACAAAAGAAATGCGTATACTTTTCCAATAATATTAATATTCTGCTTTAGAGATTGCAGACATAATATTTTGAGATATGACACAACTGCAATCATATTTGAAGAAACATCTACAAAAGGACCGTGAACTGATTATCGGTCTTTGTCATTTTCAAACTTGAAGGAAAACCAATTAGTCCAATACACATTGTGTCCCGCGGATGGTTGTTCCATGGACGTTGTTCAAACCACAGTAAAAATGAAATTTTCTGAAAGATAATGCTATAACCCTGTATATCTCAATTTTTCTTATTTATAAGTAAGAAATATATTTATATAATTTTTTTCGTCTCATAAAAACAAATATGCAGTATATACTTTACAATAATGACGAATGAAATTAATTTTGATATTGCATCATCTATTGGGTAGTAGGCCTATTAGACTTCATAATTCTTACATGTAGGCCTACTAGCAATGGCCGCAATATACTATAATATTATTCTTTAATTTGTCAACCGTATCATCATAGTGACGGCTTTCAAACATGATGCAAATATGGTGGAATATGTATAGCAAATAAATATGCAAATTACAGTATACTTACAATAATGAAGAATAAAAATAATATTGAAATCGCATCATTTATAAGGTAGTAGGCCTTTTAGGACTTATCAAACGTGTCTTCATAATATTTACACCTAGGATAACGGCAATGGCCGTAATGTACAGTACCTTTAATATTATTCTTAAATTTGTCAGCCGTATCATCATAGTGACGGCTTTCAAATATGATGCAACTATGGTGCATTATATATATTCAGGTTATACTGTATAATAATGAAGAATAAAATTAATTTTGAAATTGCATAACTTATAGGGTTGTAGTCCTATTTGGATTTATCAAACGTGTACTTCATAATTCTTACACTTAGGCCTACTAGCAATGGCCTTAATGTACAGTACCTTTAATATTATTCTTAAATTTGTCAATGCCGTATCATCATAGTGACGGCTTTCAAATATGATGCAAATATGGTGCAATATGTATAGCAATATATTGCAAATATCATCTCAGAGACAAATATGGGTCATCAAGAAAAATTCTTAGATTCTTATTTGAAAGGCGATAACGTTGATTTGTCAAGATTGCCTATTCAAACACAAACTGATTGAGCAAAACGACAGTTCTGTTCAATACGCCTACTGCCTCTAACATGTTAGTTTTATGTTCACGATGTGCAGGAGTAAGTAATTTTTGTTGTTCTCATGCGGAACATCGTACGCATAATCGGTCCGCATTCATCCTTACCTCCTTAATCCCTTTTTGAAATAACATCCATAGTTCTATAATATACTATAAAACATTACGGGACTCATTAGTTTTTAGACGTGCGCGTGACCACACATACAAGGCCTAATCGATGGTTAATTAATGTTCACAGTCTTAAATAATAAAAGGTTAACAGATATCTATATAGAACGTTCTCTGACATCATTATAGTCACGGGACACGTTCCACACTGCTGATTCCAAACTGAGACGATTCTTGTCGAGGTAAGTATCGAGGCCGTTAAATTACATTATAGTGTAATGATTTGTATACAGTGACGGAGGCACTGAGACAAGGTGAGCAGCAACTGATACCGTGGGGTAAAACCATCTGACGTTATATCGATCAACAAAAAGCAACTACTGTGAAGGTAGGGTTTAAAAAGCTTATGGTTAAAAGCGTTTATAATTCTGTCTGTTAATCATGCTCAATGGTTTACTAGTATATCTGCTTTGGAATTTCTTGCGACCAAAGAAGAGCC
This sequence comes from Anneissia japonica, assembly GCF_011630105.1. NCBI lineage: Eukaryota > Metazoa > Echinodermata > Crinoidea > Comatulida > Comatulidae > Anneissia > Anneissia japonica. The sequence continues at coordinate 937,919 of NW_022727435.1, forward strand.
TGTACGGGAGGCCTAATAGGGTAGTACCGTACTTTCTTGCGATTATTCTATGATGTATGTAACATATCATATGCGCCCTGTGTGAGAACAGAAGATAACATACTGAACAAGCCTCCAAGTATAAATTTAAAAAAAATGTATTGTACTTATTATGATGTGATTATTATTATTATTATTATTGTTAGTGTGATTATTATAGTGGTAATTTTTTTACCTTTCTTCGGTCAACAAGTGAAAAAAAAACAACTTGTCTGGTAAATACATTCACTAATAAATGGTAATGAATACGTATAATGATATGTGATTGTGAATAAATGACCTTTGGTCAACAAAAGAAAAAAAATATGTAAAGATTATATAATATTTTATAAGTTATAATATAAAATTTGTATATTTCCCTATGTGAATTTTATGTCAAGTTTTTTTTTTATAGTAGGTCATGCTGCGTTATGTACTTACATTAAAAGTCACACATAAGTGATTATTAAAAAAACACCACAGCTATTTCCACTTAACAATTTAATAATTGAATAATTGATTGATCGGTCGATTGATTGAATGATTGATCGATAAATAGGTAGATTAGTTGATTTAATAATTGATATACTGATTGATGGAATCGAGTGAGTAGCTTGAATGACTACCTGACTGACTGACTGATTGGCTGTCTAATTGCTTGATTGATTGATTGATTGATTGATTGGTCGATTGGTTGGTTGATTGGTTGGTTGGTTGGTTGATTGGTTGGTTGATTGGTTGGTTGGCTGATTGGTTGGTTGATTGGTTGGTTGGTTGGTTGGTTGAGTGATTGATTGATTGATTGATTGGTTAATTGATTGATTGATTGATTGATTGATTGATTGATTGTTTGTTTGATTAATTGATTGATCGATTGATTGTTGGTTGGTTGGTTGATTAATTGGTTGAGTGATTGATTAATTGGATTGATTGATTAGTTGATTGTTTGGTTGATTAGTGGGTTGGTTGATTGGTTGGTTGGTTTATTGATTGATTGATTAGATAGGTGATAGATTGATTGATTGATTGATTGATTGATAGTTATACAGTATTATTCTAATCTAGACGTTGATATTACAAGACTAAGCTCTCTTATGTTCGGTTTACTTAACAAACAGATCAAAACAGGAAACAATAATTTCCGATCGATTTCAATTATGCTTATAATCTGATCACCTGGTCAGAATCTGGTCATGCAATTATCTTTGTATTTTTACTTAAAGGAAATCAGGTTGATCTTAAATGACGCCTATTTATACCATACGATCAAATTTGAAAGTATTTAAATTTATGTTTTTGTTAATGTTATCCTATTATAAAGTCTATTATAGTTCCGTTCTATAATAACGCACTTCACAATCTAACAAGACAATGTAATGAGCTTTCCTTGTCAACATTACGTAAATTTCTATAAAAACTGTACTTTAAAAATTTATACTTTCCCCTGCCTCTTTTAACATTATTCAATATTCATGAATTTATATGATTTTTCTTTTTTAATATTTTTAAATTTATTATTATTTTACATTCTTTTAGGCAACCCTCTTAAATTTTCCAATATATTTTTATTTGAATACCCTTCTATGGTATTCATGAACGATGATCTGCTAAAGGTCAAAAGGTCAATAATCATGGCGTCTCTTTATTCACAATATTTTCATTTTAGTTATAGCCTATGTTATTTAGACATAATCAGTGCATCTGCTAATCTGTCTGATTATTTTTTTGTTAATTAAACATCAGTGATGCTATTATTGAACCATGTCATTTTCTATAGGCCTACGGTTGAAATTTAAATTCTGAAACCCAGTTTCCATTATCAATCAGGTATACGTTACAGAATTCACAATTATGCTGGTTTCGTTTCCTTTAAAATATTCACTATAATACATTCAGTTTAATATATTCACATTAATAAGAAATAATTCAATTTGTTTTATTGATTACAAAAAGTCATGGAGGCTTTAAATGAATAATGTATTATACAATCGTATCGTATACTACGTTTTAAATGTTATAATCGATTTTATTAATATACATTTTTAATTGTTGCTTCCAACAAACGATGTACGGTACTTTTCATGTTATCGCGATTCAGTATGTTTGAATTGCATATTGTTGTGCTTATTTTTTCTATATAGTATGTTTTATTTCCAATATCGACTGGCTCCTTATATCATCATGATGCTTATTATAGAGCTGCTAGGAGAGATTGTTTTTTTAATATGTTTTATTGGAAATCACCAGAATTTATAAAGTTGTATTAAACTTCATTGAAAACTAAAATTTTAACTAGCACATGTGTGTGACAGAACGTTTATGTTAATAATGGGTTAAGCCCAGATAACAATTCTACGTTATATTAACTTTATCATAAAATTGAAGTTTGGTGTATACGACGTTTTCATTGTATACATAAATACGTATTCATAACGTAATTTTTGACTAAATAACGTTGCAAACTTTGCTCCAACGTTGTGTTCACGTTTTCTGACATAAACTAAACCAGTGGCGGATTCAAGAGTGCTGGGGACCGAGCCGGCCCAGTTCCCCCCACCCCTAAATTTTCCAAAATTATTAAAAAAAATGGAGAAAAAAAAAATAAAATTACAATTAAATTTAAGCCTGAGACTGCCAATTCTGGCCAAATAGAGGTGCCATAATATATTCTTTGTTCAGCCCTAACTATGGTGAGTGGACCCTCTATTGGATTGGATTGGATTTATTCGGTGTAAACACCAAGGATAGCCCACGAAAGTCCAGAAGAAGACTTATTTCCAGTGGGGTTTTTCTGGTGGTGATTGGACAGTACACGGGAGACAATCCCCTACTCTTTTCCGCAGAGTGTACTTCGTTCTTTAACGTGCACTTGGGCCATAAATGCACACGGAACCGACGGCTTAAACGTCTCATCCGAAAGACGGTGCGTTATTGTAACTTGTATTTCAGCACTCTAGCTGAAACACAAGGACAGGCAGCGATGGGAATTGAATCGGGGACCCAGAGATCTGCACGGTTCAGCACACACACAGTGGCTACCACCAGATTAGCCGACTGAGCTAAGCTGCCCTCTCTATTATGTGAAAGTCCCTCCCTGGCCTCCCTCCCCTCTATTGCACATTCCTATATATCTGTCTCTTATACACATCTAGATGTGTATAAGAGACAGTTACTGAACTTAATTGTATGGAGAGGATCTGTCGTAATTTTTCCCTATACAGTAATTAATCACTTACCAACAAGATACACGATACCTTTATGAAAGGAAAGGAAATTACAATAGAGTTTTAATATCGCACACGAAAAACAGTCAAAATGGCCGAAAATACACAAAGATACTACAAATTGAATTTGAAGGTCATGTAATAATAATGAATCAAATGTGTGTGTGGGGGTATGTGCGGGTGTGTGGGTGTGGGTGTGGTGGGTGTGTGTGTAATACATTTATATTTGTCACATTTGTTTATGTTATCGGATGCTCTCTTTCTTCATTTGGTTATGCGTCCATGTTTTGTTTCATGCTGCGTATAAACCCACAAACTCGCAACGCACCGCTTTACATATTTTGTACACGGTCAGATAATTAAATAAGTAAATAGATAAGAGGCAATTCTGTTACTTGCTGACTTGAACCTGAGATTGTAGATTCTGAAACCCAATGTCATTACCACGACTAATAGCTGTATCTTATTAAATTGCATTTGTAATCCTAAATAATTATGAATTTAATTGTATAAATACATACTAATGGTATTAGTATATAGGTGGGGAACTTGTATAGCACATTATTATTCTCTCTGTACGTCGGGGTTTGACAAAATTGTGAAAGGTAATCAATACTAGAATAAAGCCAATGACTCAACTCTTGTAGAAACGACTAAATTGCAGAGAATCCAACAACATCATATATTTTTTATGTGATTCGCACAGTCCGATCATAGACCTATTACATGGTCTGATTAACCATACATCATCACGTCTAAGAAAATACATTTACTTTGTACTAAATGTATACCTATTTAATAACACACAAAATATGTGTACATTTTTGTGATATACATAATCGTCATATTTCCTTTATATGTCGACAGTTATTGATTGCTTAATTGATTGATCTAATTAGCATCAGGAGTGCACATAAGCAATTAAGCCAATTAATGTCAACTTGATTTATATAATCTATTCAATAACTGCATAGAGCCTGTATATTAACACTTGACACTGTTGGTTGTATCTTTTAGAGTTGCCTTTTCTAGTCTAGTAGTTGCATTTATAGGCTTTCACTTTCCTCGTGGCCAATATTTAGCAAACTAGAAAGCCGCATAAAAGCAAAAATATAGACTCTGCCATATTACTAAAGTAATTATTTAATATCAGCCCTTCCTATCTTTATCTGAATTTACGTTACAAATTTTTTTTTTTTTTTTCTTTTGTTTTTTGTTTTTTTTTTTTTTTTTTTTGGTTTTTATTTGAACCCCTTTTAACGAACAATCATATGAAAATGAAGACAAACGTTATTAGCTATAAAGGATATACTACTTTCTCATACTCCATTAATTTATGGAAAATATACAAAGAAAGATGAATATTTATGTTATGTATGTTATGTATCATTAATGTTTTAAGTTTTTAATTATCCACAACATAGGCCCCATGTCGCGTACACTTTGTTTAAACATTGATTTTGTAATAAGTATATGATTTTAAGAGAATTATGCATGGAGCTGATGATATAAACGTTCAAAACGCATCATAAAACGTATGTAAATAATAGCCCTGCAGTCGTAAATACTTTATCGGGTGGTTCAATAACAGACGTTTATTCGATATTTAATTTAAAAAAATCAATTTCCTTTATCTTTTAACAATTCTATGTGTCAACAAATGACACCTGTAAATACATACGCAAAAGTTGTTTGCACGTAGGAAATTTATGGTTACAAATTTAAGTACTTTATCATGAAGAACTCCGGCTCTCTTGCGGCCTAATTATTACAGCAATCCTATGCATGGATATTACAACAAGCCTAATGCATGATAGAGGAGGAATACCAGAAATTATTATTATTATTATTATTGTATACTTACCGTATATAGCGCATATCAAACTTCTCTATGCGCTGAACATTATTACCCCGGATCACTGGATCAAGCACATATGGAACACACACTCAGGCCCCATAGGGGAATTCCATAATGTTGCAGCTGTTTATATGTCGACAGTTATTGATTGCTTAATTGATTGATCTAATTAGCATCAGGAGTGCACATAAGCAATTAAGCCAATTAATGTCAACTTGATTTATATAATCTATTCAATAACTGCATAGAGCCTGTATATTAACACTTGACACTGTTGGTTGTATCTTTTAGAGTTGCCTTTTCTAGTCTAGTAGTTGCATTTATAGGCTTTCACTTTCCTCGTGGCCAATATTTAGCAACTAGAAAGCCGCATAAAAGCAAAAAATATAGACTCTGCCATATTACTAAAGTTATTATTTAATATCAGCCCTTCCTATCTTTATCTGAATTTACGTTACAAATTTTTTTATTTTTTTTATTTTTTTTTATTTTGTTTGTTTGTTTTTTGTTTTTTTGGTTTGGTTTTTATTTGAACCCCTTTTAACGAACAATCATATGAAAATGAAGACAAACGTTATTAGCTATAAAGGATATAGCTACTTCTCATACTCCATTAATTTATGGAAAATATACAAAGAAAGATGAATATTTATGTTATGTATGTTATGTATCATTAATGTTTTAAGTTTTTAATTATCCACAACATAGGCCCCATGTCGCGTACACTTTGTTTAAACATTGATTTTGTAATAAGTATATGATTTTAAGAGAATTATGCATGGAGCTGATGATATAAACGTTCAAAACGCATCATAAAACGTATGTAAATAATAGCCCTGCAGTCGTAAATACTTTATCGGGTGGTTCAATAACAGACGTTTATTCGATATTTAATTTAAAAAAATCAATTTCCTTTATCTTTTAACAATTCTATGTGTCAACAAATGACACCTGTAAATACATACGCAAAAGTTGTTTGCACGTAGGAAATTTATGGTTACAAATTTAAGTACTTTATCATGAAGAACTCCGGCTCTCTTGCGGCCTAATTATTACAGCAATCCTATGCATGGATATTACAACAAGCCTAATGCATGATAGAGGAGGAATACCAGAAATTGGTGGAGTCCCTCCTCACCCACCCCCAACCACTGCGTCCATATGACTTGTTAGGTTAGTTAATAAACTAATATATCAACCTACTGATCAATTATTGATTATTGAATAAATTGATTGATTGATTAATTGATTGATGATTGATTAATTGATTGATTGATGATTGTTCGATCAACCAACAAATCAATAATTTTACTGATCGAGTAATTGACTGAATGGTTGACTTATTGGTTGGTCAGTTGGTTGGCTGATCGATCGACCTTTTGATTTATTAATATTCAAGCTATCGTACTAGTCGAGTGTACATATAGGTAAGAGAAAAAGGTGGGCGACTTCGCAACAACCCAAATAATAAGAATGATTGTCTACAGTCATAGGACAATAAATGTGAGAACGGAATTAAGAATTTAAAAAGACGTCAGCTTTTGAGACATTCAGTTTAGATTGTTCCTAAAGCATTGCTGTTTACATTCATTTACGTTTACATTCCACCATGATTTCGATAGCCTAGATATCAATATTTCCCGTCTAAAAATGTCTACAAGTGTTGATGAATATTAGAGTTATTTGGTTTTTATAATTCATATCATACACGAAATTTAATATCGTCATAATCGAGTGAAGAATTTATCAATCGAAGACTATGTGTCATCCATAGTTGGACATGTAGATGTATCGACATGTCGATACATCTACATGTCGAACTATGTGTCATCTATAGATCGACATGTAGATGTATCGAAACAGATAAGACGTTAATATGTGTAGCATACCTAAATACGGTCATGATGACATCAGAGCACGACCATATTAAATGCACATCATGACTATTAATGGGCATACAACAGTTTTTGTTTTTGTTTTTCTGATAGTCTGGACAGAGCCATATACATTGTAAGATAACATTAAGATAGTTTCGTGTCACATTTACTTTTTGTTTCATCTCTTGAAAATTATCTTACTCAAAAGATACTGTAGGCTTAGCTATAATATCATTTTGTCCTTTTGGCATTAAAACATATTTCGTTTTGTGTACTTGTCTGATTAAAAAACAATCGATAGAGGTAATAGTTCACTGCATTTCTCTGTTCATATTGTCTGAACCCGTAGGGCAACCTCAAAGGTGGTGTGCGGCCGACCTGGAGGCCGAGGTCTATTATTTCCTTACATCTCTTACTTCGTGTAAGAGTGTTTTAGTGAACAGAACGGTATGTAAACTGAATTGATATTCTAAGCCCTACTTAAAACACCCACTACGGCACCACCCTTTTCTATATAGACAACTTGATAATTAAATGGTCGAAGTGTCCAATAACCAGTTCAATTATCTCATTGATGTGGGTATTTTCATTTCATCGAAACAGCTGAGAAAGTTATGATCCGAATGGAATGTAATTACAACAGTACGCTTTGAAATATTTTTAAGCACCTGGTACGGAGTACGGTAACGTTCTCTACTTAACAACACTCGGCTCAAATACCCAACTCCACCCTTATTATTTTAATATAATAAACTGCTCTTAAGTCACACCTTTATGTTTCCGTCTGTAACATAAACTTTATTTCTTCGACATTTAAACAATTGGGTCGATCAAATGCCCATTTTTTTTTATATCATAATAATATAACAGTAAGGCCTTCTGTAAATCGGTTTGTATTTGTTATTATATTTCTTGATTAATTTAGATAGAAGTCCAGCTGATATGAAAATAGAGTTGATGGTTTCATCGTGTTACTGTAATTAGGTCAATTGGAATCCGTTTCGCTCTTAGATGGCAACTGACCTCTTCTCTAGCCTGGTCACCATATAAAATTTGCATTGAGTTAATTTCGTGCTTGGTTAATAGCCTATATGTCGGTAAAAAAAAAAACATGTATTCTTAACGTAGCATTTATAGTCTATGTTGAATATAATTAAACGCATATGGAGTGACATCACGCACACGCTTTAAATAAGACCAGGCCGTAAACGCGCAAACAGTACACGTTATCCTATTTAATTGTATCGTGTTTAATATTTTGTTTATGTGTACATTTATATCAATGTAGGCGTCATCGGTACCATTCCATTATCAAGATATAGGTATGAATTCGACTACTCCAAAGTGAAAGGTCAGTTAACTGTACATTCAGAAATGTTAGACACCACGAAATGAGACGCCTCGTTGATGAGATCATATTCAGATAATCACCAAAATTGATCGAAGTCAATTTTGTTTACAAAATTTTGATTTGAATGTTTTTGAATAATTTGATACTTATATTTTATGAGAATTATATTATTATTTTACATGGTGTAGTCCGTGCATATTCTTAAATTATAGTCGTATTTGTACAGTTAGTATATCTTTGAGGCTGGCTTTCTCAAAAATAGGTTTTCATGCTCCTAAACTTCAAATGCCCACATCTCTATGTCTACTTTTAAAAGGAAAGACATTAAAAGACTAAATTAAAGTTTATGCTGTGATCTAGCCAGTTCTCGTGTTCACCTCGCTTGACCTGTCAAAATAATTTATCACAGATTTATCATAATTTCCGTTTACAAATAGTTGAAAATTACATTTAGTATAGGCCTACACAAAATCAATGGTTCAAATTATAGGTCGAGGTGATCTGGAGGCCGTACTATGTCCCGAGACGAAATGATATCTGGAGCCTAAGTAGCCGGTACATACAAAAAATAACAGTTGTCCGGTCATGAAGAGTTCGGGTTATAATACCATCTTTGTATTTATTACCGGTCTCCTATATTGCTGACAAAAAGGACAATTCTTCTTGAAAAGCGCCTTCTCACGGCTTACCGTAGTATCTTTTGGTTGGTTCACATTATTCACATTCATGTTCAAAATGAGCTTTCCAGCATTGGCTTACGATTGGAGGTAAGTTTAAGCTTAATGGAGCGCGAAATGGCTTAGCGGTACAGTAATCATGTTACAGTTAAGTGTACTAACAACGGAAATCTGCTGCAACGATTGCTTCGTGACAGAAACTTTACGCCGGTAGAAGTTATTGCATCTGGTGTTTCTATTATCCTTCCTGTCCTAAGTTATCCTTATTAGTAAGCTCATTCACTATGGGATTTACATTAGGCCAATAATGAGTTTTTATTTCATAAATTATGCGCATTAATGAATTCATTATATCAGAAATGAAATAGAGTAACATTACGGTATAGAATTTGTGTGCTTATTGCCAATTGGCCGACTCGGGAGTTACAATACATGTAAGTCGCATTGTGCACCTAATCATGTAATATGAAATCAGTCATGATATCTCAAAGGATCCATTTTTCATCATAAATTATTCCCTGTTGGCTGTACTGTTTCTCCGTTGGTGTAAAAATATAATATATTTATGCGTACCACCTTCACAAAAATTATTTTTACATGACTGATTTCAGCAATTAGAATCAATTATGGATGTCAAATTAAAAAGTACTTCGACGAGACATAATTTTATTTTTATTTATCAATCAACCAAAACATCTAATTAATATAGAATCAAAAACTGTGATTGTACTGGCTTTAAAATATTGGTGTCCGCTTAATATATTGTTTAAAATTGTAATATCCCCTTTCTCACTATTAAATTCAGAGTCATGTGACCGCCAGAGGAATCTAGACAAATTAATTTCTTCAGGAATTAGATTTATGAAATGAGGTGAAAAGAGCAGTCGGCTAAACTGGCGATAGCCACTATGAGCGCTGAACCGTGGATATCTCTTGGTCCCTGGTTTACTTCCCATTGCGTCGCTGGTCACCTTGTGTTTCATCTGGAGATCCAGTAAATTATATACGCTTTAGATTTCGTAGCATGTAATCTTATTTTTAATGTTAATAACAATCCAGTAATAATTTCATTAATAAAAGCAATGGTAACAATAATAGTATAACTAGATCAGACACTCCGTAGAATGCATACTTCCGCCCTGTGTCTGTATATAGTACCAACAATATGCAGTCGGTGTATGATGGGCGAAACTGCAGCATACCCTTAATGAAATAATGGAATCGGCCGTCGTATTCAGGCACATTATTTTCTTGAGTGCTGCAGCCTACACTCAAGAAAATAATATAATCTCTTCCCGTAGGCCCTATTCAGGCACATTTTTCTTGAGTGCCGCCTAAATACGAGAGGCGATTTTCTTTTATGTGAGGGTAAAAAATTGAATTTCCATTAACTTGATCTTAACCTTTGACCTTTTCTTTCCAAAATTGAAAGGTGTTTTACTTTGATTATTATGTACCATTCCACTGTATTTTATGATTATCTGTTCATTACTTTTTGCATAATCTTGCTAACTGACAGACAACAGCAACAACAACAACAATGATAATAATAATAATAATAATAGGCATAATAAAAATAATCAATAATAATAATAATAATAATAATAATAATAATAATAATAATAATAATATAATAATAAAAATATTGACATCTTGAATGTTACTATGATAAGGGCTCCATGGGGGGATTGTAAATGCCCTGGATGGGGAAGTCATCACAATTATGGCAAACCCTCTACGTCAATACTAGCCCTATCTTTATTCCAAAAAGCCAGGGTATCACATAATAAGCTTAATGATCCAAATCCTTAATAATGACAATCAAATTTGAAAAATGATCTGCGAATTGTGGAAAAAAAACAGTGTATCTCTCAAGTACAAGAGCCAATGGCAACGACCCGAAGTTAATTTCAAATATTCATTGGAATTAACGAGCAGTAATGCAAGTGAGGGGCTCCAATGTTCATTGAAATTAACGAGCGGTAATACAAGTGATGGAGGCAAATCTAGGTAGAACAGATATATAGAAATTAGGAAAGGAGTTCATGAACGTTGTTTAAGAATATATGTGGACGTGAGATAATAATATAGCATTGGCAGAACGCGCTGAGGTGAAATAAACTGGTTTTATCCATAAAAATGAACGTAACAGAAACGAAGCAAAAGTATTCAGAGAGAAGATTAATCATCCAGGGAACATTCAGATTAATGATGCCGCGTTGCGAACAAGTAGAGCTTATGGGCCAGAAAATAAAAAGTGATGACTAAAAATGATCAATGAGAGAAAAAAAAGCTAGCAATTCATTAAACAGTACCGACATGCTCGCAACAAATATTATGTTGAAATAATAATTCTAAATTCTTAATTTGATTGTACATAAGTTTGTTGCAATAACTTAATTGTAATTTAATAGAAGTATATTTTTATAATAATGTATTTTTTCTGTAGCAATTACATGTATGTAATACTTTTAAATTTTAATGACAATTGTACATAAATTGAATTGCCTGCCTGTAATAAATTTAAAGTTTTGTTTTTCTTATATAATTATTGTATTCTAAGTCATAATTATAATCCTTTTTAAATGTTGATGTTGCTATTTGGCATAAATTTATTTTGTTTTATGTCTTGTACCGGTATTTGTCTTCCGTTTATATTGTAAATTCTGATAAATTTTAATATTTCTATGTTGCTTTCTGAGTGCTTTTTTATACCAATAAATAAAAATTAAAAAATAATAACACAAAGAATAGTTGCAAGTGCATTCAAGAAGCTTAGCAGGAATTCAAACGAGAGTTTTAAGCCCAAGCAAGTAAAGTTCATTTTGCATATCAACATTGTCAGATTGTGATTCAAATTATTAGTTTTTTTTAAAAACTTGAATATCCTCTAACATTTGTTTTTAATGTTTTTATAAACCGTGTATCATTTATATCCTTAAGTAAAGCCTGACATTTAGGCTAGCAGGTATTTATCCAAAGAGGTTAACGGTCAGCAAGCCTGTCCAAATATAATGGCTGTAATCTATGCACCAACCATTTGACAAAGATTGTGGTGCTTACATATTCCACAGACATAAATTTATCAATACATGCTCACGTTATCACAATGTGGCAAAGGGGTGTCGGGCCGTCATGAACTGTTACTAGCTAGGGTAAGCCTAGCTAATAGTCTGGTCGATTTAGGTCAAAATCCTGGGCTACCGGGAAAAAATAGTTAACAAAGCTTTTTTGTTATCAATCGATGCACACTGATGTCCTCTTTAACTTGTGAAAACGCCTCTTCAATCCTCCTTGGGGAAAACACTTATAGCCGTTTTACTGAATCCCCTTATTTTCAGTTAAACTTCAATGATTTCTCACAGACAAAATAATACTTTGAGCTATAGACCTGCATATTTTGAGAAAACTGTTCGAAGGCTTGTAGCCAGGAATCCATATAAGGTATCTAAGAGAGCCAGGAGGAACATATACATCCCATGGTGGGGTTCAGGGGAAGGGATTCAATGGGAAGAGGTACAATGGGGAGGGGAGTGCAAATGAATGAAGTCTAGCATGTAAATGGTAAATTTCATCATTTTGATGGTATTTAATGCAAGCTGGGTTGTGTTGTTTAATCAGAGGGTTTGCTCAAAAGGAGGATTTGCAATGGAGTGGCACTAAATGTGGGCCAAGGGGCAGTGATTTCCTTTACCTCCCGTAGAGAAAAAAACCTATATACTTTAAGTTTTACAGAAAATGTAGCACTTGTATCAATTTCAGCAGTTTCGCCCTACCAGTGAGTTCAGTGGCGGATTCAGGGGTGGCGCCTGGATTTTCCCGACGGGGTAGGGGCGATGCCCTGACGAGGGGTCAGATTTCCCCGACGAAAGCAAAGTGGGCGTGGTCGAGCTTCGATTAAAAGGCTTCGAAAGTGGTCCTGGGGGTGAAGCTAGCCTTCGAAAGGTTTGACAATTTAGGGGTTTCAAAGGCTTATTTAATCGATTTTAGAGTCTATTAATATGTAGAAGTCTAGCATGTAAATGGTAAATTTCATCATTTTGATGGTAACCCCCGGGCCCCCGCTGGCGCCAAACCTGTGCCGATTCAAGGGGGCCCAGTCGGTCGCCGCCCTCTTCCTCACCCAACATAAATTGTTTAACGATTAAAAAATCCACATTAGTCTGAGAGTGCCATTTGCTGCCATCTAGAGCTTTCGTAATCATCCAGCCCCATCAATCATGGTGGGGCTGTTGTGTCCCACCCACAATCTTCTTTCAAATTCCCAGATCTACCACTGGGGTTCTTGGCTGCCACTGGCCTCGCTCACCAAACTTTTCCGCTAAGAAAATTATCCTTTCCATCTGTGATATCGACCCCTTTTCCTGCAAAACCCATCCCCTGTATCTCCAGAGGTAGATCCAGAGAGGTCCGAAAAGGAGGGGGAGAGGTGAAAGTGGGGCCGATCGAGACAAGTGTCCGGGGGCATGCCCTCGTGAATTTTTTGTTTTCTTGACGCCCGAAAATAACCTCGGAGCATTTCGGGCGATCAATTATTTCTTTTTTCTTTCTTCCTTTTTCTTTTTTGCTTAAACTTTCCAAATGGGGATAGGGTAGGGGGGGGGGCTCCCCACTAAATACTCCCCTGATCTCTGACAGGGGCAGGGTATTGTTCTTGAGGAGACCAATCTCCGCGATGGAAGTAGGTGTGGCCAAGGGTAGCTCAAAACTCTGTAGAAAAGGATTTGAAAGGCTTATTTAATCGATTTTATAATTGTGCATTTCTGTATACATACTACTCTTAGATTCTATTTCGACGGCACTGTATCTCCCTCCCCCGTCGGTCATGGCTTATTGGATCAAAACATCTTTTCTTTTTTCAGTTCTATGGTATAATTAGCTTTAAGACGTATAATAGCAGCTTGAAATGCTCAATTTCAACCGACCAGTTTATCGAAACCCAGTTTGCCGAAACGTAGTTTGCTGAGTCGAGGATTAGGCCACCCGGCGTATGGCTGATGTCCCTGACGGGAGAAGGGACGATGTCCCGACGGCAAAGTAGGCAGGGACAGGAACGGCAAGCACCACTCAGAGAGATTCTGAAGAGCGAATCACTTGGAAACTCCAGCAATTAGGGATTTGAAAGGCTTGTTTAATAAATTTTAGAGGTTTTTGTTTCCCCAACAAATTGTGCCACCATGGGAGGTAGAACCCTTGGCACCCCACCACCACCCCCCCCC
>NW_022727435.1:952465-961309 GCF_011630105.1 Anneissia japonica
ATGTTCAAGGTTATATTATCAATTTCATATTATTTTGTAATTTCGTAACTACCGATCCATAGTGATTCAGTTCAATTTCTGTTTAGCCCAACTGCATAGATAGTTATAATCAGCATGCTAACGAGTTTGACCTGTTTGTAAATGCAATCTGGGTTAGGTAGTCACCTATAATAATTATTATTTGAATTCTTGATTTCAAAAGAAAGAAATAAGACAATGGTAAAGAAAGGAGCGCTCAGACTCAGAGACATCACAGAATATACCGTATTGTCAATCACCTTGAGGTTACAGTATAACGAAATTTCAATAAATATTGCTATTTCATGATATTTTTCGTAAATGAAAGCAGGTGTCTAGTTTTCACCATGACTAATACAAAGTAATTAACTACATTTAAAAGCCAATCAGCACCTTAAGTCCCCTAATATGGCAAAAAATATGTAATTGATTAAATGAAATTTGTACTTATTTAGACGTACATAAGTCGAGTAAATAATTAGAGCTTGTCAAATAAAATCTTGATAGCAAGGGGGTAGTCTCGAAACGGTTTTAAAAAAATACGCTTTAAAAACCTGTAAATAAATTATTCAAGATGAACAGCCACAACATTTTGGCTTGCATGTAGCATCATCGATTGAAGATACAGAATGTGAATGCTGACTTTGCTAATGAAATGTTTATAGGCCTCGCGGGCATTATTCAGCTGTCCTTCAAATCAATACTGTTTCAATAGATTTCAGTACGGAGAATACCATTACAAGATTGATACAATATTTTGCAGTGGTTCCTCGGCCCCAATGTACCTATCTTTGGACACATTTCATCGTTGAGGGTGTGGCCGCTTGGGTGAAGTAATTTTTTTAGTTCAGGAGTGTAAGTCGAGCGGTGACTTTGTACCTAAAGATGTCGACTTGCACACGGTTTACTGCTGGGATTGTACAGTTGCAGTTTAATATTAGTTGAAGCTCGTGTCACTATAACAGCAAGCTCAGATTTTATCACGAATTCATTGCATGAACATCATTTGTCTACTATTTCAGTCAATTTGAACCATGTTGGTGGTTAATGGAAATAGGCAAATGTGTTTGCAAACCTGTTCAACAAATCCCCATGTCGGCTGTGCTCTAACTGACAAACGACGGCTAGATTTGGCACAGAATCCGTCAATCAAACAATTTAATAGTTATGCTTTTATTACCAATAGAAAATATTAGTTCAAATTAATTCTATTGACAAACTTATCCAAGTATACACGTACTGTCCAGTGGCGGCGGAAGGATTTCCCCATTGGGCAACGCCCCCGACAGGCAGTGCAAGAGTTATACTTTGCAGTGCAAAGAGTTTGTACCCCTCGTCAATGATAATTTTTTTGTTGTATATAATAATAAGCCACTTGACGCTCATACAGGGCATCTTAACATAAGGATGGTGTTTTTTTGTATCTCATTGTCGTCCAAACTATTAATTTATGTAGGCCTGTCTAATGTGATATAAACACTATAAAATGTTATTTTTGTTATCCCCCGACGAATCTCTCCGAACTTTCCCGACGGGTGGGGGTTTGGAAAAAAACATCCAAGACATGGGAGCTATTTCAATTCTTAGCTCCCTCCCCTCCCCCTCAGTAAATTCGTTATTTTCCACAGTAGATATGTGTTAATGAGTACATTGTAAGATGGAACCATTAAAAAAAATTGGCCTACCCCACTGTAAGCACGCTTCTAATGTGCATGGGCGTCGATCGGGGGGAGACAGGGGGAACACGTTCCCCCCCCCCCAACTTTTCAAAGTAGGGGGACATCATATCGGTTGTCCCCCCCCCACTTTTCACCAATCTTCTATAATTAAAACCCCACTTTTAAAAGTGAATGGAAAGAACAACAATTACGCATGACTCATGAATTTTGTCTTTTCACTTTTCCAAGTGCGGTACCGTACGTATTTTCCGGACCAAAACCGAGTGTAAAAACACAATTGTTTATACATTTCGTAACCATCTCAGAAACCACTAGATCGATTTTATCGGTGCAGCAGTTATCAGAGGCTAAATTTATTGTGAAAACAATGTACTGAACAATGTTAAAATTTGAAGAGTGTATACTTATTAGGCCAATCTCAAACTCAAACTCAAAAGTGCACAATTTCTACTATAAACGATTTATTCCTTTTGTATATTATTATGGCCCGTACGTATATACTAGTGTTTAATATTTTCTACATACACAGGATTACTCTTTTTCCTAATTTCAAAAAATTATAGTTAGTCAATTGAATTTTATATAGCCATTATTAAACAATAATTATACAGCCTTTGACACGGACATACAGGGCACATGCCTCTTTCAATTTAAATTATATTTACTAAAATAGTGTATATACATATAATACCTTAGATATTTGTTAAAAATTATATATTTTTTTTATTGTTATATTGTGAAAGAAATAAATGTTGATTTGATTTGATTTGATTTGATTTGACATGTTACGTTGACGCAATCTCGCAATGACGTCATAATAATCAGTGGCGGATTCAAGTGAGGCCAAGCCGACCCTACATTTTTCAAAATTATTTTTAAAAAATGAAAAAAACAAAGGAAAATTATAATTAGGATTTAGGTCGAGAGTGCCATTTCCGGCAATCTAGAGGTGTCATAATCATAAATTTTCTTTCCTCACTCACAATAGTGTAGTCGCAATATTACTTACACAAAAGTGAAATTTAAAAAAAAAAGGAGAAAAGCAAAAAACTCTTGATTGATTTTAAAAGTACTGTACATGCAAAAAGACTATTAAAATTAATGACTATTTTAAGCTTATTTGTTTTTCATGGTTCGAATTTTGAATACGTCACAAGCTAATCAGTAGATAATAAATCATTATTTTTATGAATGTTAGTTTGCACGAAATATATAAGCGGGTATAATTATGACTAAAAGGATAATTTTAAAAACTTTTTATGAGTATTTCAGTGGCAGATTCAAGGGGCCCAGCCGGCACACCATCCCAATTTTTTTTTTCGATTTGAAAGTGGAAAAAATGAAAATTATATTCAAATTCAGTCTGAGAGTGCCATTTCCGACCAACTAGAGGTGTCATAATCATAAATTTTCTTTCCTCAGCCCCAACCATAGTGGGGCTAAGGTGATCTACTTTCCAAAATTGTACAAGTCCCTCGCTCTCTCCCCTCTATTTTGCTTTCCTGGTAATGATAAATTCAGTAAATCACCTTTATTGTGAAATCAAAATGCTGACTAATATTTTGTGTGCTCCCTATCTCCCTAGTCCTGTTTGATCGTAAATTAGACGGCATTTCCACTCACAAAAGTGTAGTCGCAATATTACTTAGAAAAAAAGTGAAATCCAAAAAGAGGAGAAAAGCAAAAACCTCTTGATTGATTTTAAAAGTACTGTACATGCAAAAGACTATTAAAATTAAGGACTGTTTTATGCTTATTTGTTTTTCATGGTTAGAATTTTGAATACGTCAGAAGCTAATCAGTAGATAATAAACCATTATTTTTATGAATGTTAGTTTGCACGAAATATATAAGCGGGCATAATTATGACTAAAAGGATAATTTTAAAAACATTTTATGAGTATTTCAGTGGCAGATTCAAGGGGCCCAGCCGGCACACCATCCCTATTTTTTTTTTTCGATTTGAAAGTGGGAAAAAATGAAAATTATTTTCAAATTCAGTCTGAGAGTGCCATTTCCGACCAATAGAGATGCCATAATCATAAATTTTCTTACCTCATCCCCAACCATATTGGGGCTGAGGTGGTCTACTCTCTCCATCTGTAAAAGTCACTCTTTGGGCCCAGTTCTATTTCAAATTACTGGATCCACCACTGGATACTTTGAAAATTTCGTATGGAAATAGATGTTAATTGCATTGCTTAAAATCAATTGAAAGACTATAGGCGCCAGAGCTTCCGGGGGCTTCGCCCCCTGGTTTCCAACCAAGGCTTGACCGTACGGCCAAAGGCTTTATTTTTCATTTCGTCCCCCCCCCCCCACTTTCAACCACGGATCGACGCCCTTGCTAATGTGGGGTATTGTACATAAATTATGTCCATTTATTAGATGACAATATAAAATAGATAAAAACATACATCTATGGAAAAAGTAACATAAATATTACATGCAGTATTCTCTACTTCACGACAGACACATGACATTGGCAAAAAAATGAACTCTGTCTCTGTGGTAGTACTGTAAGCAACGAGAGTTATGGTGTGAACAGATACTCAAACGCCGACTTGACTTCCAGAGAATATTACATAATAATAGAATTTTTTTATTCCCAAAGGATTAGCAAGGTTAATGCAAGTCATAATAAGCAAACTTAATTAGATATGTCTCGATATAAATAGGCCTACATACATTTTATGATATCATCAGATAAGCATATTTTGTCAAAAAAAATTGTTATGTTATGAACTGTCATCTGCTAAAACCATAAATCATATCAGCACTCTATCCATTCTATCCGGGGCTTTCTTTGTAATTGGCTATTTATCTCGTGTGTGTATATTTTGTACATTTCCAAACGAACCATAAAAGAACGAACATAAAACAGTTTTGAATAGGCCCTTTGTCATTAAAAAAGATAATGTGTACGGTGTTTTCATAAATAACGTGTTTTTTTTTTGCCATTTACAAGCAATTTTATTATAGGTCACAAAAGCGCTATGTAGAAGTAGGCCTACCTGTAATCTCTCCGTTTAAACACACATACAACACATACATATACCAAGGAGGTATAAGGTATGCCTAGGCACGTAGTAATATCGTTAACAAATGCATTATAATGCTCGATTCGTCATGTTTTTCTCAAGGTCACTCTGTGTTCACATTCAATAGGCTTATTCTTGTTGAAAAATTGCGTTTGAATATTTTAAGTTATTTTAAGTTAGCTAGTAGCCCTAAGAGAAAAAAAAATAATCAAATCTTGGCGTATGTTAAATTCGGGGTCGGTCAGAGTATAGTGAACGCTAGTGTGTTGAATTTTCGAATTCGAAATAAGTAGTGACGTTACGCTAACGTGACGATTTATGTCTCTGAGCTAATTACCTTAAGATAAACGCGCTATCGCCACCTGGGCGTCGTATGGTGCACTCACTGAGCATATGATTCATAATGCAAATGACTTACACGTATGTGTTACCTAACAGACTGTATAATATATAATACAAATTTCAGTATTCACGATTCATATCACGAGTTAAACGTCGCAAGTCGTCTGATGTCTACACATTTTCGTACTAAATTAAATCCGTTTATTTAATAAAACATTCTATTACAAACTATGGAAAAACTACTTCGACTACTATCACAGTTATTGCAGTGAAAATTGTGGAATGTTTATTACTATACTCATATTATTAGCAAGCTGAAGTACGTGTCAGCCTTTGCGACTAAGTCCATATAATATAATGTGTGCTGAAAATGTTAACATTAGATTTCTCCAACTTTGCGATTGGTTGTGCAGCACATGCATAACTCAATACTATGTGTCTGATACATAGTTTCCAGAGTTAGCAGAAATCTGCTTTTTAGCAGAATTTTAGCAGAAATCGACCTATTCTAGCAGAGTTTTAGCAGAATTCTGATGAATTTACCCCTGGGGCTGTGCAGGATTTGGCGGTAAGGGGTGCTTGAGGCTACCTCACTGCCCCCACCATGGTTGAGGCTGAGGGAATAGAACATTTTAAGAATAGGGACCTCTCAGGCGCGGATCCAGAGTTTTAGTTCGGTTTCCATAGAATCGCTCACCCTATCGGCGACAGTCGTGGCAGTTGTGGTTCACAGACAAATCGGGGTACCTTCCCGATTGCGCAGGGCAGCTAGCAATGCACTGATTCGTCTGTCTGTAACACAATCGGACAAGTTGAACCAGGTTCAACCTTCCCAACAGCTGTCGGCAACTGTCGCCGATAGGGTGAGCGATTATATGGAAACCGATCTTTACCCTGACTATCGCACATAATGGGGTCCCTCAGTGGGAGGGGTCATGGGAAGAGAACGTAATGTTTGCTTGTTCCGTCGCTGGAAGACTATTTTTAGACGTGGGGCCGGGAGGGGGAGGAAGGGTGGTTTGCGGTAGTCTTGGGGTTCTCCTAGCTTCGGAAAGTTTTGTTTTTTCTAGATGCTGAGAAATGCACTCGTGCATTACGAGACTTCTGTTGATGAATGAATACACACTGAATTAATAGTTTTCCACCATTTTACCATGGACAATTAATAATTGCGATGATGAAGAGGATGAAGATGATGATGATGATGATGATGTGAGGATGGGAGGCATTGTAGCAGGTGACGACAGGCTCCTGTGCAAGGTTAATTAACAGGCCCTTGGATATGAGTGTCAACCGGGGCCCGCATCCCGAGTTCGTCGTCACATTTTCAATGCACACAATCGGACAACAGTAATTATCAACAATTTATAGCCTATAATCAGTACCGGTACATTCTCGACTGTCATGAAAATATCATATCTAAAAAATTAAGTTATATGCATGCTCGGAAGTGGAAAGTTTAACCTAAAAGTTTGATATGTTTCATGTTGTTTGTTGAATTGTCTTTAATGATATATTCTAATATGACCACAACATAAGGAACAACACTTTGTCACCTACAAAGTTCAGGGCCATTATGTATTTCCTTCGTACTAAATCATAAGGAAGTCCGCTCTATATTCAAATTTTGAGGAAATTACACTTCAGTGCACGCACCGACGTGGAAAGATTAACCTAATAATCTTGTTAATAATGCGGTTCTAAAATTAATCTTATGACCACAACTTTTAAGTTGTAACTTCAGGGAAAAAAAATGCATTTCTATTGTTCCGCCACCAGCTGGGAAAGTAATTAAATATGCATAAATGTATTCTGTGATTAGTTGATTGCCAACATGTCAATGCTTAGTGGTTGGACGGTCGGATATAATGCGTAACTCTCATAATAATTTCATATTCCGAGAAATTGTTTGGAGTAGGCCTATATGATCACGTTCCATGATAGATTACATCCACAGGTGCCGCTAAGCCAATATTTCAAAATTGAATGAATAAACTGCGTTTTTCCGAATCAGACTGAGTAGATTAGGCCTACTGGTTAAAATATAAAAACTTAAGATTTTATTTTTAAATCACAGAAAATCACAAAATTATATTCAGTACATTCTAAATGTGGACCTTATCAAATTTGGTTGGGTGCGTTATACACACGCTTCGTAACACCCCACCTACTGGATATTCGGGCTTGGAAACTTTACATTTTACCTGTCAATTAATACAGTATTATACGCTTATTGGATATCTTCTCAATTTCTCAGTATTTTTTTTTTCACTTCCAACGCTGTATAATTTAAATTTACATATCATTCACGTCGTTGCTCTTCTTCAAATTCTGTGTTCATTTTCAGTCTCTCAGTGCTCGGTGGTCATTTTTGACTTTCTTTTTAGATGTACTGTGTGTGTTCGTAAATTTTAAGCTCTAGGCCTACAATTAGGCTACGAACTCAATTAAAAACTTGTTTTTTCATTTGATTTTTATTTTGTTGCTTTTTTTTTAACGAACAGCATTCGTTAAAATAATGAAATAATAATTCATTAATCAAAAAGTAATAATTAAAATAATAGGTTTCCGCTTTGGTGTAATTTTAGAATAACAAAAATGTATCGAAATTATATATGTCTTTTAATAGGGTTTTAAGAATCAACGCACATGTATAGCCTATCCTCCCAGTGATTGATTTTGTATTAACCATACAATGTGACATCAATAATAATAATAATAATAACAATAATAATAATAATAATAATAATAATAATAATAATAATAATAATAATAATAATAATAATAATAATAATAATAATAATAATAATAATAATAATAATAATAATAATAATAAAGAATTCAACAGTGTACCATACGTTATCGCGCAGCCGATTTAATTACCGTTCCTCTTTGAGTAATACTTAGACAATAATGCAAAAAGTTTATTTTGTCTATATAGTTTTGTCTTTGGTTTAGGTAGGTGACATTTCTGACAGAAAGAGATGGAATTCGCCAGACCATCACTTTATATTTGCGAACGGTGCGAAGAGGTCTGGATCCGCGCCTGCCTGGTGCCCGGAAATTTCACTCTCTTAACTTACAACAATTCAATACAACAATTATTTTTCTTAATACAATTTAGGGGGGTGCGACCGCACCCTTTGCACCCCCTCTGCATCCGCCCCAGTACCCATATAAATGTTTCTCCTCTCTCCTGTAAAAATAAACCGTCCAGTAGATTAGGACTTTTTACCAAAGAGTATAAAACTGCAAGAGGTCCGACTTGCCTGATTTTGTATCTTGAGTGGATTTCCCGCACCATTAAAAATCGTAACGGTACTGGGTTTGGTCTACATGAGTTCGTGCTTCGAACAGGTCATTCCATTCAGGAAAAAAAAGGCTTTTGGTGGAGAAAGTGTACCTTTTTAGCAAGGTTTGAAACTAACTCCGGCTATATAAAGTTGATTAGAAGATTGAAAATGTT
This sequence comes from Anneissia japonica, assembly GCF_011630105.1. Taxonomy (NCBI): domain Eukaryota; kingdom Metazoa; phylum Echinodermata; class Crinoidea; order Comatulida; family Comatulidae; genus Anneissia; species Anneissia japonica. The sequence continues at coordinate 961,012 of NW_022727435.1, forward strand.
ATTCTTGTTAATGAATAGATAAGGATTACTACTATGTCCATTTTTATTGATCTCATGATTTGCGTAAGTTTACTTCCAGAGTTTATATTTAATTAAAATTGTTTAGATATTTACTTGAAAAATATATTATATGAAATAATGTAGGTCTAATCGTTAACGTTAATAATAATAATATAGAAATAAACCAAAAAGAAAGAACTATGTTAAATACAGAAACAATGTATACACAGGCCTAGTTCTAAAGTACAGTTAAAATATATATATATATATATATATATATATATACATAATTATTATT
>NW_022727435.1:961358-962943 GCF_011630105.1 Anneissia japonica
CTATATATAAATTATATGATATCCTTAGTACAGCTGTACTTTAACATCTAGTTTAGTTCTAGGCTCGGCCTAGGTAGGCTTGTACTACTACCAAAGATACTAGAAATACAAGATAGAGTTCTCCACACACAAAAAAGTGTTCCACCGTGTTCCACCGAAATGCATGGTGGGAATACAAAAAATGGGACGCCCCTACAGCTGGATCTAAAAATAAATGTGCCAAACGTTCGTTACCAAGTCGTCGCGTATTTTATTATCAGCGGTAGAAATCGTTGCTATTATCCAAATAATACACAAAACAAATAAAGCATAATCATGAATCAGTAAAGAATAAAACAGCAATACAGCGCAGAATCGCATGGCCGGACGCACTCTTAGTGAAAAAGTTTTCCTCCATTAGTGGAAAAGGAAGGGCGCCTTTTGCGTCAGGATATACTTACTTAGCAACAGAAGGGCGCCCTGTACGTTGGGCACGAAGTATAGGAAACTTGCATGGTTAAAAAGAAGGGCGCCGCCTACGTTGGGCACGACTTTTGCCTCATTTTTAAAATGCGAGAACTCTATCTTGTATTTCTAGTATCTTTGCTACTACTACTACTACCACTACTACCACTGCTACTGCTACAGGACTAGGACTAGGTGTATTCTAGCTAGGAGGCCATAGCTAGGCTTTAGCGCTGCATTTACTTTCTATAGTCTATCCTATCTACTGTACAAGTATCAGATTATATTTAGTCTTAACCTAAGCCTAGTAAAAATTAAAAATTGGCCTCAGATGACATTTAGGTAAGAATGGCCCCAATGAACCATACGGTATTTAAAACTTTATTTTTTAAGCCTTCAAATATTGAAATACAATACTGTAAAGTAGCAAAAAATAATCAATAAATAAAGAAATTGGCACCCAATTATAAATTTCAATAAAAAAAAAAATATGCTGTAAAGTAGCAATGGCACCCAACTACAAATTCAATAAAGAAAATAATGTATTTATGTAAAATAACCCTGTGGCAAAAAATTGATTGAATAAATCAACATATTCCACAAGCATATTTGATAATTAAAATAACATTTTTTTTTTCAAGAATTGGATTGGATTGGATTTTAATTATTCGGTGCAAACACCAAGGATAACCCATGAAAGTGTAGAAGAGGACATAACTGTATTATCCACTGTGGTCCTTCTGGTGGTGATTGGGCAGTACACTGCCGGGAAACAATCCACTACTCTTTTCCGAAAAGTGTACTACATTTTTTAACATGCAGGCCATTGCACAGGACCAACTGCTCTCTCATCTGATAGTAACATTTTAGCCCTATACTGGTATTGTCAAATAAGTTGCCATTTATATTACTTTTTGCAAGATTAATTAAAATGAAATTAATAAAATAGTCCATAGATTAAAAATGTAAGTAATAACTAACCTTTCATCATCACAGTTACTGTTGAACTTGTTCTAACTGTATTCTTTTGAATAATTGTTTGATAGTTTATGTATTATTAATGTATATTCGTTTGGGTAAATAGTCATTCAAATATTAGTTTGAGTTTTGGGTAATTATGATAGAGTTAAAGGGTATTGCC
>NW_022727435.1:966604-972579 GCF_011630105.1 Anneissia japonica
GGTAAAGGTAGGAGAAAAATTATTGCTTACTTTTTAATTTCTTTCAACCATTCAAAATTTCAACTTAAAGGTACGAGAAAATTTTCCTTGCTAAATAACGTTAGTTTAAAGAGCATAATTTCTATGCCTTACCTAGTGAAAATTATATAAATGCCAAAAAATTCAAAACTTTCGTAGGCAAATGCCAGTAATTGAACGCTTAATTTTGTTTTACCTTTAAATTATTGGAAGTGGGCAACATGGTTTTAATAAAATAAGCAATTACAAATTTTATTTTAAATATTGTTGTTGTATACAGATTTTAATGGAAGGAGAAGAGAGAAAGAAGAAGCATTATAACACATATATATATATAACATTTCATATTTTGCTAATTTGGCTAATTTATATCGTTTTCGATAATAATTACTAACTCCTTGGCCTAAACTATGCATTCACACACTTTCGTATATATAACAATCACTTATTTCCACAACTTGGCGCATGTGCAGCAGTCTGCCTTTCAACGACCAATAGCGAGTGTCTAGGTGAACGTGGACAATAGCAAACTCTAGATGCAGCGGGATTCAATGTTTGATAATCATAGTTCTCATTATCATCAGTCATAAAGTAGCTGCGCATTCAACGAAATCGAATCATGTCGGTGCTATTACCGCTGGAAGAAGAGATGTAATCCTCAAAACTTTCAGTCGGAAAAATCTATGACATCTAGGAAAGTTTATCCTACGGGAGAGATTGTTGTTTCACTGGGTCTATCTAGCACATAAGGAGTCAGGATGAAGCTGAGGCATCTGATACTGTACGCATTTTAGTACTATTTTGTCGTCTCGTTTTAAAGTCGATTACCGTTCATAGGATTCTAGGAAACGATTGTCGATGGCTAGTACTTTCCCTAAAGTCTGTATTATTAACGAGGCATTCATACGACTATTGTTTAATTTGTCTATGAAAATTAAACACGTATATCGTATCGTATCATATTTGAAAATTAGCGATCAAGATATTTGTAAATTTATAACCTCCGAAAATCGGAAAGCATCGCCATTGTTTCGGAAAGTTTTTTTTTTTTTTTTTTTTTTTGTCCTAAGGATCATTTCTGGCCGTCAACATTGATGGCGTGCAAACGTATGAGTCGGAAATAGTCATGCAATACTTTCTTGTAATGTGCGATCTTGATTATCCGGGACCTTCATAATTGTACCCACCAGCATTTACAGTTTGGTTATTTGACCTTAAGTCTTTATCTTATTATCGCCTGTATTAAGATACTGTAGTAAAATACTTTATAGAGTAGAGCTATCTGCATTTACTGTATGTCTCTAAGCCTAATTATATGTTTCGTCTCTCTACAGTATCGTGCCTCAGGTAGGCTCATTCTTCAATTTCATCGCAATGCAGATGTTCACAGCAAAATGGTTTGTTTACATGGCAATCCTGACCCTAAGCAAAGGGTAGGTTTCGACACATTTTAATAGCTTATATCTTATTTTAGGATTTAAAAACCCTGACAATTCCCATCCGTTGCATTAACCAGACATAAAATTCTTTTTTTTATTAGGAGATCTATATCTGTCTCTTATACACATCTAGATGTGTATAAGACACAGATACCAGACACAAAAAAAATATTTGGTATTATTTTAGTATACTAACATCAGATGGATGATGTTTGTGTACTAAACCAAATAATTTGACAGTAAATTATTGTAGTACAAGCATGGAGGAAACAGTTCATTCCATCTGATCTGTTCCATTGATATCGAGTCAAAGATATAAACTGGTCATTATTACAACATTGGTGTAAATCAGCTTCAGTCAAGTGACTGAAATCATACAACGATGACGACAATCCTTCAATTAACTGTTATATTACCCATGTTTAGATGCAGTATGAATATTTATTATTGATTTAGTTGCCATTAAGACATTAGGGTAATGTTAAAGCGAACAATTTAGTTAGTAATTTTGCTAATGAATCTTAGAAAAATTAAAAGATTAATCTCTTCTAGTAGATCTAAGTGGGCACCATTAACCTTTATGGTAAAGATTTACTTCTACTTAATACTAAACTAAAAGGTAAATATAAAGGTAAAGGTAGGAGAAAAATTATTGCTTACTTTTTACTTTCTTTCAACCATTCAAAATGTTCAACTTAAAGGTACGAGAAAATTTTCCTTGCTAAATAACGTTAGTTTAAAGAGCATAATTTCTATGCCTTACCTAGTGAAAATTATATAAATGCCAAAAAATTCAAAACTTTCGTAGGCAAATGCCAGTAATTGAACGCTTAATTTTGTTTTACCTTTAAATTATTGGAAGTGGGCAACATGGTTTTAATAAAATAAGCAATTACAAATTTTATTTTAAATATTGTTGTTGTATACAGATTTTAATGGAAGGAGAAGAGAGAAAGAAGAAGCATTATAACACATATATATATATAACATTTCATATTTTGCTAATTTGGCTAATTTATATCGTTTTCGATAATAATTACTAACTCCTTGGCCTAAACTATGCATTCACACACTTTCGTATATATAACAATCACTTATTTCCACAACTTGGCGCATGTGCAGCAGTCTGCCTTTCAACGACCAATAGCGAGTGTCTAGGTGAACGTGGACAATAGCAAACTCTAGATGCAGCGGGATTCAATGTTTGATAATCATAGTTCTCATTATCATCAGTCATAAAGTAGCTGCGCATCCAACGAAATCGAATCATGTCGGTGCTATTACCGCTAGAAGAAGAGATGTAATCCTCAAAACTTTCAGTCGGAAAAATCTATGACATCTAGGAAAGTTTATCCTACGGGAGAGATTGTTGTTTCACTGGGTCTATCTAGCACATAAGGAGTCAGGATGAAGTTGAGGCATCTGATACTGTACGCATTTTAGTACTATTTTGTCGTCTCGTTTTAAAGTCGATTACCGTTCATAGGATTCTAGGAAACGATTGTCGATGGCTAGTACTTTCCCTAAAGTCTGTATTATTAACGAGGCATTCATACGACTATTGTTTAATTTGTCTATGAAAATTAAACACGTATATCGTATCGTATCATATTTGAAAATTAGCGATCAAGATATTTGTAAATTTATAACCTCCGAAAATCGGAAAGCATCGCCATTGTTTCGGAAAGTTTTTTTTTTTTTTTTTTTTTTTTTTTTTTTTTTTTTTGTCCTAAGGATCATTTCTGGCCGTCAACATTGATGGCGTGCAAACGTATGAGTCGGAAATAGTCATGCAATACTTTCTTGTAATGTGCGATCTTGATTATCCGGGACCTTCATAATTGTACCCACCAGCATTTACAGTTTGGTTATTTGACCTTAAGTCTTTATCTTATTATCGCCTGTATTAAGATACTGTAGTAAAATACTTTATAGAGTAGAGCTATCTGCATTTACTGTATGTCTCTAAGCCTAATTATATGTTTCGTCTCTCTACAGTATCGTGCCTCAGGTAGGCTCATTCTTCAATTTCATCGCAATGCAGATGTTCACAGCAAAATGGTTTGTTTACATGGCAATCCTGACCCTAAGCAAAGGGTAGGTTTCGACACATTTTAATAGCTTATATCTTATTTTAGGATTTAAAAACCCTGACAATTCCCATCCGTTGCATTAACCAGACATAAAATTCTTTTTTTTATTAGGAGATCTATATTTACGTCACTGAAAAATTTCAAGTTATACATATTATTCAAATTAGACATCGTATTAATAACATTAAATTGCTAAGAATTATAATTTTTAACGAGCAGCATAATGATGAGATTATGATGTAATTATAATCATAATTATGTAATCATAATCATTGATTAATCATACTCATAATCCTTGTACGATGTTTTCAATTTACATCCCTCCTAAAAAAAGAACTACAAATCTCCATGGTATAATTATAGTATCAAATTACAAATTGATGTTGTCTGTTTTCTCAATACAGTAAATATGCATCTTCTCTATACTTTCATTTTGGTAATTTTGCTCTCAGTTCTTTTTATTAGCTTTGTCTACACTATCAAATTTCATTTAAAAAAAAAGTCACATACAATTTGATTGAACATAGAGTTGAACACGTTCAATTTTTTTGACATAATTTGATGATAGGTGATATGACGTCATCGTACCCATATATTTGCACATCACATTTTTTGTCACATAAAATTTGATAGTTTAGACAGAGTTTTAGAGCATCACAGTTTTCAACATCATCATCATCATCATCATCATCATCATCATCATCATCATCATCATCATCATCATCATCATCATCATCATCATTATCATCATCATCATCACCATCGTCATCATATGCTTTTAATCTTCAATCATTCACTAGATTATTGTACAATAACGTTTTACCACATAGAATGTAAGGTGAAAGGTAGTCCAGGTCAACATTTACATGTCCGGTATACATTCATCCAATAATAACAATACGGGACAAGGAAAGCAAATAGCAGGAGAAAGCAACCCCGAAGAAAGAGTATAATTATTAATATGTTTCCAGTAATAACCTTTAAAGTATTGAAAACTCGAGTCAGCATTTCCAACAGCCTTGACATACAGACACAAGCCTTTTATTTGGTTCTATTTTCAACGGGAACAATACGAAATTCAAAATCTACTTGGCACTAATAATACTATAATTAAACATGTTCTTTGTACTGGTTGCCAAGGTCAGGAATTATAGTCATAGATTTTCTTTCATTAGCATTGCAAATTAGTCATTCTTCTTTTAAATAGGAAAATCATAAAATCACCTGGAGGGAATGCTGATATATAACACAAGTAGTTAAACAATAGGAACAAAATAATTGCTTCTAGTAAGCGGTACTGAAATATCATTGCTTTCTGTGGATCGTGGCAGAGATAATTATTGGTATCATCATCAGAAAAACAATTAAATATTTTTTGCTTTCTAACTCGACAATAATGGTTTGATAGCACATTAGGCTTTTAATATCGATGACTACCTATTGGGCCGGCACTTTGCACTTAGTGTTTTATACAGATGGGGATGTAAGACTCTTAATCTGCATTTAAATTTATCAATCATACATAAGCTCCGCTGCATCCCTTCCCTAGTCGCATTGAAATACTTATTTACTTACTTAGTACTTTACCTTTCCACTACCTACGTGACAATGATCATAACACCGAACTACACTACTGTACAATTTTTGTTGGAGCCTTCAAAACACTATAGAACATTAATTTTTGTTCTTAATAAAATGAATTTGAATTAGCAAAATATATTTTTAAAAGCAAGATAAAATAAATTAAGAAATATTGTAAATCATTCAAATATTATTAATATCTTATTTTATATGGTACCACATGCTGTGATAATGCTGTCTTCTGCATTCATAGTTGGCAAGCTCATTACTAATATCAAAGACACAGGATCAATACAAAGTATTGCTTAATTATATCAATGGCAACAATAAAGATCCTACGGATTTTTTTTTCTCTAAACTTATTTGGGAAATATATAAAAAATAATGAAAAAATGTATATGTGTAATCGCAGTCATTGCTATATTATTTCATTTATTTCATAGTATATTATATTTTACAATATAAATAATATTATTATTAATATAATTATTATTGTTATTATTATATTTATTATGATTGTGTGTCGATTTGTTACTATCACAAGACCTATATATAATTTGTCTATTTGTTTAGATATATACAAATATATATATATATATATGTATATATATACAGATAAATAATATATTTCATAATGATAATGATAATGATAAATAATATTTTGATAATGATTTAAATATATGTATATATAAACATATATATACACGTATATATATGCCTTATATTAAACATGATATACACACCTCAATGAGTTAAATATATATATATATATATATATAGAACTGGAGGTCGCTGGAACAGAATGTTGCTACTCGGAGTTTCACGCTATTGCGATCGTCAGGCA
>NW_022727435.1:972674-990234 GCF_011630105.1 Anneissia japonica
ATAAAATATGTATATATTTTACTGTCACTTAAATTCACTAAACAGGCCTTTATGGTCTGATATGGTTATGGCGTCCGCCATATGCCAAATATAGACACATAGAGGTTGATTTTTTTCATTCTTGTTCAGGTTTCTCTTATGTTCCATTAATAATAGTTATTCATGTATTATTCGGCTTGTACTAGGCTCAGACATCTAGACATGTTTATTCATTTGGGCACAAGGGTTGCCACTAGCGATATTAATCATTGCTTTATATAATAAGTTCCAATTGTAATCGTGTACATAAGACAGATATACTAATAGTACACACGGCGATTTACATCATATTAAGGAGTGAATCCGTTTTGCTTATATGATAATAAATCATGTCACTAAAATGAATTGAACCCAGACCCTTAGATTCGAAAGTAAGCATCTTGACCACTAAATTACCGTACGTCATCTCCATCCGCTATTTCAAATAACCGTAGCAGAATAAATCTACTTTATTTTGTTTAATAATATGAAGAAGTAAGTAACCAATATAACATCTAATGGACACATATTTGTATTACCTCATTCACGATTGTTTATGCCAAGGTGCCGTATAAAGCATATTATAAAATACAAACCAATTATTAACACAATAAACAAATTAATATAGACCTCTTTGCGTAAGTATTAAATTAATTGGTAAATACACCAAAGCATTCCCTCACGGATGTCTAAGATTGTTGAGATGATAAAGCTATGATATGACGTCTATGCTCTGTCGATGAAACACGTGTTTTTATTCATAATAGTCAAGCACTACAGAAACGGAGGAGACTACGTGATTCAACATTGTAGCCAATAAATGTATCGGAAATTAAGTATTATTAAATTGTTAACCGGCAACATTAATTATGCATGCTTACTGAATTATGTCAATTACACTTCACCTTTTTTTAAAGAATATTATAATATGTGCGTTTTATTAATTGAATTGGTACAGTGTAGCAAAAACATGTTTCTCGCTACAAGAAATATATTACTCGAGCACACTCTTGTCAAGGTAACTTAAGATTAATACTGTAAGGATAACTACTCTAACAGCGATTTGAGAACTTTAATGGGGACACAATAAGCTCATTGGTATTTAGGCCTACTTCTTCATTACGTAGGATTACACGTTATTGTAATTATCATAATTATTATAACATAATATTGATGGATAAAAACAAATGATCTGATGAAAGTTTATCAGAACATGGAGGTCAGTCAGTTCAGCGTTAGTTAGTTAATCTGCTATGCAAACATTATTTGGATTGAATTGAAGAATTATAATTTAGAAAATGATTATAAGGAAATTAGTACACATTAAAAAAAAATAAGAACCAGTAAAATCTTGCAGAGACTCAGTGTTTTCGTATTTTTATGCCAATTTTAGGCTCAAAATATTCTTATTGTGTTTTTATTTTACAAAGATCGAGAATTATTATTGTAGCAGTATACGGTGGCGGATCCAGAGGTAATGAGGACCCGCGCCCCCTCCCCCGTCAGTCAAGCCAAAAAAGAAAAAAGAGTGAGAAAAATTTGAGTTAAAAAAAGGAAAAAAGAAAAAAAGGAGTGTACACATGAGTTCAGTGGTGATCCAGCATTGGGGTGAAAGGAGAGGTCGATTATTTGCTACTTATTTACACCAACGATGGTGGGGCTGAGGTGGACTTGGCGACGAGAACTTCATATTGTGCACCCCTCCCCCCTCCACCACCACCTTCAGAAATTCCTGACTAAGGTACAAATAAGACTAAAATTATTTTTGTTCGCTTTCTGGTTTGTTTAAATAAAAACCGCATTTGAAATGTTACTCAGCCTCAATTTGTTGTTCTTATGTTTAAGCAATTTCAGCCTCAGTGTTTTTATAACATGTAGGCCTAGTTGAGATGACGCTTTGTGTTTTAAAATACTGGCCTTCTAATCCTAGGATCCTTGGTCCAAATTCCTTGACATTACATGATTTTTCACACTACTTAAAAACATCTCCACTTCCTAATTTTGAGGCGACTCGAGTGGCAGGGGTGCAGCTAACTACAGCCTTAACATTGGCGTTGGTTCGAACCACTCTTCGTCCAGAGTTCGGTTGGTAGAACCAAGTCTTCTTGGATAGAGGACTAAAAATGGTACACATCTGGTTCGTGTGCACTTTAAAAACCAATTGCGTCTGTCGGAAGAGTAGGGGGTTACCCCGATGATGTGGTTCATTTCAGGCTCTGTCGTTACCACGCCCGTATACGCAATTCAGCACAAAGACGCTGCCAGTCATGGGTTATTTTCCTACCTCTACATGAAAGTTTGTAAAGCATCACATTTTTTCATTTATTTAAGAGAGCCTCTGAATAACAGGTTACCTTTTAGGATAAGCTAGAAGGGTCACCATCTAAAAGTATGGTAGACCTAAACAAGAATTGTATGAATATATTTTGAGAGAAATAACGTTCGCCATCTGAGCCCGTGCGCCTGGATTCATGAATGAGATGCATTAAATTTGTCTCTCAACTAGAAATGATATCATTCTCACAACGCTCATAACAATAATTACCATAGTTTTGAGCTCCTGGAATGTCATGCTCGTTTTAAGGTTGTGTCAATTCCATTAAGCATGTTTGTTACCTCGTATCTTAATTTCATAGGTAATTAAATTTTATGTCATACGTAATAGGCCTATATCAAATTAAGTTAATTGTAATTTTCAAAAATACGGAAAAATAATAAATATCGTTATAACATGCATTTTATATTTGACAAATTTAAATGAAATCCACATGACACAAAACTTTATATAAAGATGTGTGGTAGGGTGTATATAGTACAGTAATAACATTGTTATATAATAATTTCGTGGATATTATTTTTAGTAGTAGTATTAGGAAATTAATTATATATTCAACTGAAATACATTTTATTTTAATGTATGCGTTTAAACGATGAATTGTGCTTTGATTCCAATACTCTCGATGAAATAAAATTATTTAGAAAAGTGTATTACCAGATTAGTAACATACTGAGAGCCTACACACATGTATACTATACGTGCTTTGTAATTCATAAACCAATTAATATAGGCCATAATGAATAATGCGCAAACAAAAGTTCAAGAGTAAATATGCAAATTATGTGTTATAATCTTTATGAAAATCCAAAGCCATATAGTGAAATTAATCAGAAATTCTTTCAAATGTACTGAATAACATTTGGGTATTATATTTTAGCCTTAATGCAAGCATAAACCGTGTAACACAGTCGTGTACATTGTGTAGGCTGACATGTATTATTATGCATACATGCTTTGTCATACAGAAACCATAATGATAGTATGTATTGAAGTCTTATAAAAATAACTATCTATCAAAACTCAATGTCATAGGCCTATGTGTATAACTATAGAGAACCAAGGTAATTCAACAGAAAGACGCACATCTCCGATCTCATTTTGACAATGTTGGATGGACTAAGGCGCACAAAACGAACATTTGAGTAGATACAGGAAATTTATAAAATTTTTCTGCGAAGTGAGTCTCATAAACGACAATACACCACAACATCGGTAAAATTAACGTTGAAATGAAGAATATAATTTCAGTCTAATGTTAGTGCAAAATATCATTAGGCCTTTGTAATCACCGCACGACGAGCGATTATCATGGCAACTAACACGCGCGTGGGTAATTCGTCAAGTACGGTTTATGGTCTGGTTGCAGCCTAGTTCAGACTAGGTGGATAAACCCGGCTCAACTCACCGGATTTATCCACCTGCCAGTCTGAACTAGGTGGCTTATCTTAAGCCGGGCTGTGTTCCTATAGTAACTAGGCCTGGCGCCCCATCGTGTTCAACTTTTCTAAGCCGGGCTTTAATCGTTGCGGGGGTCTTTCATTGACTTCGGGTGACGAAATGACCAATCACCATTCAGCTACGTACGCTGTGAGCAAGCGTACGTTTCGCGAGCAATGTTTTGAAACACGTTTCCTGGTTACGGTTCATTATTATGCAAATTCTCGCCTGGCTAAACACGCTAGTCCGAACGCCTGGCAAAGGTAAGCCGGGCTTAACATTGAGCCTGACTTAACTCAAGCCTGGATTAGCTCCAAGTCTGAATTCAGCGTGTAGGGACGCACGTGCGCCTAGAATGTCGACGCCATGTCCCGAGATGTGCGTCCTTCTGTTGAATTGCCTTGAGCTGAACTGACCTTTTGCAAGTCAATAGACCTTTCCGGAGTGTCAATCAAACTTAACAACTGACCAATCAGAACAGCGATAGGAATACGCGCGCGTCTTACAAACACACGTGTTATCCCACAGACGCACGTGTTCGCGTATGTTTTAACACTGCCGTCTTGTGGGACCTTATCAACAATATCCAAGGGGCGGAGCTTATCGGAAAGGTCCATTTCTTATTCATCTCAAAAACAAGATTGAATATATAAAATCAGTAATCAGAATGAATATGTAAAATCAATTCACAATTCAGTTTGATAATCACGTCCACAAAATAGGTACTGGCATGGTCAACATACAAACGACAATGTAAACATTAAAGTAGAAAAAAAACAGAAAGCAAATGTATATAAAAGGTAATAAAAGCAAAGCCGAGCACCTGGCCCGAGCAACATGCGATGAACACAACATTTTCAATCACAGCCTTCAGGACAAAGCCTCATGTAGTACGCCTTTCAAATGCAGACCTAACAAATTCAATGACAGGATTGATGTCATCATACTTATCTGTTAACCCATAATAAATGGGTGAAAAGCTTGTTTTTCAAATATCAAGGTAAATGGACAGAAAATTATAAAATGGAATTATCTTTAACCGTTTTTACGTAGCGTACGAAGTCTGTTTTCAGTTTCGGGTATTCGGAGTAGTGAATCTTACCCTCTCAATTCTGAGGGCATGTATGCTGACTCGCAGTTTACTGATAAAATCCCTTTGGTATCGCTTAAAAAGTACAATAATTTTCTAAAGCGAAATACGTTTTATATGTGCAATATGATCTTAACATTAGTTAAAAATATTGGATGAGGTTAAGTCAATGGTCACTTTAAACACGGTGTAGTTTTGAGCGGATGCATACATCGGAGTTTTAACTATCCAGGGTTATCGTTCTTTGCCAAAATGCGGTGCTGGACCAGATAAAATTATTTAAATTACTGTACTTTTCATCTAATTTTTTTTTCAAGAGTGCGTCATTGTGACCAAGGATTCGACCCTAATACACTACATATCATTAAGCTTCCACTAATATTATAGAAGAACATAAAACGGGATATGAACCTAATCCACCCTGGTTTGCGTGATTTGGTGCTCTTTTAATAACGCCAAGCAAAGCTTTGCAAAGTGTATGTTAATTGCTTCACCTGCAAATGTACCGAATAAATAAATAAAATTGGTTTCATTAATTTTTTTAAAGATAATGTGCCCAAACCTCTCTACCATAGCACATAATAGAGTCAATTATGCTGGCAGAGATTAAAACATCTGTTAGCAGATAAAAATGAAATTGTGTTTCGTTATTTAAAAAAGGGGGTTTTATCTCTTTAACTATTCATAGCTAAGGTAAAGGAACCAGACTGGTTGAAAATAAACCAAAATAACAATTTTAATTTGTGATTTGCATAGAATTAACTCAAAAAGGAAAATTAATATTTGGTAAATTTTATAATAATAATAATAATAACAATAATGATAATTAATAATAATAATAATAACAACAACAATAATAATAATAATAATAATAATAATAATAATAATAATAATAATAATAATCATCATCATCATCATAGGGCCTAATACAGTAATAATAATAATGAATAGTAATTTTGATTCGATTTACACAAGACTCTGGTAGCGGAGGTCATGTGGAAACATTCTGAATCCTGAAAAATGAAAATGTTCTCTGGTGTTTCTAAAGTTTATCTACGTTTAGCTAAAATCTGTATATTATCATAGAACTAACTAACTGATTTAAATAGATTAGTCTACTATAACCACTGAATATTGGGGAAAAAATGACTTATTGAAAATAAATGTTTACCCATCCATTTACCCGGCACCCCCAGCCTACTGGAAATTTGCAGACAAAAAAGTAATAATAAACAGCTCATCATCTCATCCAGCGACCACCCCCTCCACCCCACACCACTACTACTCTGCTGATAACTCTGAATCGGCATTGTGGTGATTAAATATTTTTTTAATACTTTTCATCGGCTCTGAAGTCACAGCAATAATATATGGCACTCATCCACGTAGACTTATTGGGTGGGGATATATAGGATACACGTTCTTCTGTGATTTATTTTCAAAAAATCTGATCTCGAATGAAAAACTTGTAGATATAATATTATGCTGTGAGGCATACGCATCAAAACGTGCAATATAGTTTAACTTTGGCTATATAAATAAACAAGTTTATGAAGTCAGGCTTCGAATAACGGAGTGACGTCTTTTCAGTCGATTCAATACAGTCAGATTGAAAAATATTGTACTAGTAATCATTTATTAAAGGGACCAAGATACAGTCTGCATTATACATGACATTATTCCAATCTTATATCGACTATTGATTACAATTTCTTATTATAGGTATACTGTACCTTCCATTTTCTACTACACCGGTTTAATTTTTTTAAAACAATCACTATAAAACAAGGACAGTATTAGAAATTTAAATGTTACTGAGGTTTTATGACTTTAAATATAAATATATATTGAATATAAATATTTATTAAATTTATGAAATAATCTCGCAAGTTATAGTGTACACTCTAAAAAATGTGATGAAAGAAGTATGTAAAATGAATGAATGAAATAAATGAGATTACAAATGACGTTTTAGGCAGTAAACAATTACACTTATCACAACCGATATTCGAATAACTGGAATCAAATTAATACTTAAAATTATAGAATACAATCAAATATTTGATGAAAGAACGTATGTAAAAAGAATAAATACATGAGATTACAAATGAAGTTTTAGACATCCATTAAACTCATCATAACAAAACCGATGTGCTGATATATACTGAGGTATTTATACTTCCATAGATTCACTGCCTGTAGCATCTAAAACATTCTCTATACAATGTATTCAAATTAATAATATGAAAGATAATTTAGGAAGTTCAGAATAGGTTAGGTTAGGAGTATTTCGGTGTGATTCACACCAAGGATAACCAACTTAGTCTGAAGATTTGTTTCCAGTGGGGTCCTTCTGGTGATGAATTGGGCAGCATACCGGAGGGAGACAGTTCCGCTACTCCTTTCCGAAGAGTGTACTGCGTTCTTTAACGTGCACATTGGCCATATTGCACACGGGAGAACGTCTCATCCGAACGACGGTGGCTATCGTAACTTGTATTTCAGCTCTCTTAGAGCAGCAGCGATTGGACTTAAAGGCACCTACATATCTGCACGGTTCAACGCACACGCAGTGGCTACTACCAGTTCAGTTGACTGAACTAAGCTGTTCAGGGGGTTGATAAGTATCAGCCCCAAATAGACAAAAATTAAAACAAATTTCGATGATATACACAACATTTAAGCTTTTTTTTTTTAGGTATATTAGAGTATATCTTAATTTTGTATACAATATTACTTTTATCATCACTAATACATCATCATAATAACCATCATCATCATTATTATCATCATCGTCGTCATCATCATCATCATCATTAAAGGGTAAAGGCGTCGATTTAAATAGTGCATAATTATTACCATGGTGTCTATTATTATTATTATTATTATTACATGTGTAATTGTTATTTCATTATTATTATTATTATTATTATTATTATTATTATTATTATTATTATTATTATTATTGTTGTTGTTATTGTTGTTAATATTATCATTATCATTAATCTCCTACAGATCAATCTCTAATAATCTAACCAGTGCAACATCTGGTATCTTAGACGACATGTTGAAAAATCACGATGCTCGATTGAGACCGTATATTAAAGGTAAGGGAATTCATTCGACACTCTCTGGTGCGGATGCAGGGCGGAGGGAGGTGCAGACCGTGTGACCTCACCCCCCCCACCCCACGCCACCTAAATTGTATTAAGCATAATGATGTATTGTATCGTTGATATGAATTACCGGTAAGACTTTTAAAGGTATGAGAGTGGTTAAATGTGGGTTCATTCCTAGTTAACACGTAAACATGCGGGAATTACATTGTAATAGAACGATATATGTACTTATTTTATAAAATTGTTTTGCAGGACCGCCGATTACTGTTACGTTAAGCGCGCAAGTTGAAAGTTTAAGCTCTATCCAGGAAGCGACAATGGTAAAATTTCTTACTATAATCAATATATACTTTAATAATAATAATAATAATAATAATAATAATAATAATAATAATAATAATAATAATAATAATAACACGAATGAGGAGGATGATAACGATGATGATGATAGTGGTGATGATGATGATGATGATGATGATGATGATGATGATGATGATGATGATGATGATGATGATGATGATGATGATGATGATGATGATGATGATGAAGTTGCCAGTAAATAGCGCACAGACCAATACAATACATTGATCTTAAAGATGCACTGGGTCTTGTATGGCACAAGAATCAAATGAGTAACTAGGCCTTCGGTCGACCGAGAAGGACTATGCCGAGCAAGAAGGGTTTCGTTCCCACGCCGATGACAGGGATATCAGTTTCTACCTGCCTTACAGCTTAACCACTCAGCTCATCCAAAGTAGTCTTGGGCTTACCATTGGAATTATGCATTCATGGGCAGAGATACATAACGTACATTTACGTGTCGAAGGAGGGTGAATATAGGATTCGAATCAGGTTGACATTAAGTTTAATTGCCACGCAAACCACTACATTTTTTAAACCAATGTAGGCTAATATATGCAGGTATCTTGAATGTGCTATACTTATATTATCATTTGCTAATGTAGGCCTATACGAAATTGCCTCGATCCAATAGACAATATTACTCCTCTTCAGAAACTATAATGTACTGTACCATGATTTAATAATGTTGGTCCTTGTGTAAGACAAGTATAGCTTGAAGGCTTACATTATTAAAGTCTTAGATATTTACCTCATTTATTGTTAGGAAGATTCCAGCTTGCACGTACAGGTAAATTGGTAGGTAATCGTAATGACAGATCGAGATCGAAATTATTATTAATACTTTCATAATAATATTAACAACAAGAACAAAAACAAGAACAATAATAATATTATTAATAATAATAATAATAATAATAATAATAATAATAATAATAATAATAATAATAATAATAATAATAATAATAATAATAATAGTAAAATAAACGAGTTCATTGTACTGCGACGTTATTAGTGAGACTTGAACTATGACTGCAATGGTAATATCGAGGTATACATCGTGACTTATAACCATCCAGCGCCATAATTGAGCCGACCTTGAATAGGAGGAAAGTGCATTTTCAGTTCATAGCGGTTCCTCCATGTTCATGCATATCACGGTAGTTTTTGAGTTTACCCAGCTGTAACTGGTTTAAGCGCTTTAGAAAAACACAAATTTGGTTTAAATAATTTAATCAACAAAAAATCTTTAAAATGGTCCTCATATCCACACCCTACTGCGGATCGTCACAATAATTGGATCATTTCTTTCACTGTTCCCTGGAAAAACTATTCTGCAAAGTGTCATGTTTATCTACCTATAACTGGGACGTACCGTAAGCAATTTAAATGACCCTCAAAATTACACCCTAATCTAGATCGTCACCTACACATAATAATATCTTCCTTGTAACTTGGGTTAAACTTTACCCAAAGTTTCATTCGGATCAGTTGACCCATTTTTGAAATATCTGGTCTGGGACTTTTTCCCTTTAAATGGTTCTCATATTCACACCCTACGCCGGATCATCACAAAAATTCAGTCATTTCTTAACCATTACAAGCTATTATAGAAAGTTTCATTTACACCTATTGAAAACTTTTTATAGGTATTTACGTCTGGGATTTCAAAAATTTAAATGACCCTCCAGTTTAGACCCTTGACTGATTCGTTTTCTTAACTTGGTTAAACATTTTCCGAATGTTTTATTTAGATCAGTTGATCCGTTTTCGAAATATGTAGTCTGGGACGTTTTCCTTTTAATGGTCCTCAGATCTACACCTTACACCGGATCGCCACAAAAAAATTAATAATTTCTTTACTCGACCTTGACAAACTGTTATACAAGGTTTAAATTATACCCATTGATTTTTTTAAAGAGAAATTTAGGTCTGGGTCCTCAAAACTTGAAATAACCCTCCAATTTACAGCCTAGACTGATTCATCGCAAGCACATAATAATTTCTTCCTTGTAACTTGGATAACATTTTTCCAAATGTTTCATTCAGATCAGTTGGTCGTTTTCGAAATATGTGGTCTGAGACGTTTTCCTTTAAAATGGTCCTCAGATCCACACCATATTGCGGATCGTCACAAAAATGTAATCATTTTTTAACAAGACCTTTACAAAGTGTTATAGAATGTTTCCTTTACGGTAAACCCATTGGTTTTTTTTTAAAGAGATATTTAGGTCTGGGTTCTCAAAAATTGAAAAGACCCTCAAATTTACACCCTTCACTTGATCGTCACTAACAAATTAAAAATTCTTCCTTGTAACTTGATTAAATTTTCCCGTAAGTTCCATTTACATCAAATGACCGGTTTTTGAAATATCCGGTGTAGACTGTTTGACCTTAAATCTAAGTGGTCCTCACACGCACACCCCACTATAGATTGACACTAAATATTAGGAAGGCACATCCTTGATATATGACCTTTGCTTCGGCTAAGCAGGGAAAAATTCTAAGCATGGGAAGTGACCAAGTACCGGCCAGAAAAAAAAAAACAGTGCAAAATGATAGAAAATATATGCAAGAATAAAGGGGAAAAAATCAGAACAAAAACAATGAATTTTCCCAGTACTTCTGGGAAAAGCCAATAATAATAATAATAATAATAATAATAATAATAATAATAATAATAATAATAATAATAATAATTAATCATAATTTTTATCCGGATCAGGCATTATAATTATAATGTACAATATGATTGTCTTATTAAAATGCATTGAAATGAAATGTTCCCATCATAGGGCCTAGACTTCCTTACAATACAATCAGAAACAGAAAAGTTAAATCATTAATGTCAATAGCATATGTTAAACGGGGTGCACCAAAAATATTATGGCATGAATCAAGCAGATCAATTTCTGTTGTTTTTACTGAAGGACTATATAGTAACGATGTTTTTTCGGCAAGAATGGAACGATCCAAGGCTGACGTTTAACGACACTGATGAGATTACGTTGAAGGGAGATGATGCACACAAAGTATGGGTACCAGATGTATTTTTCCCCCGTGAAAAAAACTCTCGTCTACACGATGCCACTATTTCAAACCGGGTCATTTGGATTCAGCCGTCTGGCCACGTTATGTTGAGCATGAGGTAATTTTAAATATACAAATTATATTCATTTATTACCGCACGAAATTTTGGTTAGTGTTTATCTCTTACACACATACAATTCTTCCTTCTGAACGCTTACAATTTCACATTAGGCCTATAAGCATTTTCAAGAAACGGTTTAGACTTTAGGGGTATTTACATCCACCACGACTCACTTTGAAAATTATCTCTTCGGAGATCCTGTATCACAGTGATACCTGTTTATTGTGTGCATGTGTAAAAATATACATCTACGACTCCAGAATTTTTCTTAGACCTTAACGTTTATTTGATAATGAACTTGAGCGATTACTCATCGTCGAGGAAGTTTGCAATGCGTTTGATGACTTGCGAGACATAGTCATCGTCGTTGGAACAGGCGAATAAACTTACATTGACTGAATATTAAGTAGTTTTAACTCGAGTGGACAAAAGTTGTTATAATTAAACTAAAATAAGATTATTTGGTGGCTTGGAGAATAGAGAGAAGTGGTGTGCTGTCGGCTGACCTCATTAAAAAAGATGTCCAAAAAAATTAGTCTGAGAAGAATGTTCAAACGTGAATCGACGTATTATCGAATGACAAGAGTTGGCATGGATTTCTAAGAGCTCAGTATCTTCTATCTGGTCCCAGGCGAAGAAAGTCTTCGGTATGGATAGGATGCAGGATTTAGCTGTACGAACTGTGAGCGAAAAAATTATGGGGTTTGAGAATCCAACAGCAAATTCGTGAGTACAGTCCGGATGTACGGTGGGAGTAAGTCGCCCTGGCAACCTTTGCTTTCATAGAAGTTTGTGCTTCAACAATATGCGTTGTTCAAGTACTTAATATGGAAATTACACCGTATAGAATATTATAGGCCTAATTACAGTTTTATATTGTGCTTTTTAATAGAAACAAAATTTATTTTATATAAAATTATTATTTGTATAGGGCATGGGTTTTAGTGAGTGTAGTATGGGAACGCAATGAGCAACATAATTCAAATATTTTGATATCAGTAGAATAATGGCAGACAAATTGCAGTCTGTGTACATATTTTTTTTAAAATCCTGACGTCAGTATCGTGTGACGATGAAAGAAACAAAGACATCCTTAAAGTTTATGCTTTTGTAGCGCACGCAAAAAGCACACGGTAGACATGTTTTCGTAAGATTTACAGTTAGGTTAATTTCTAGGGTGGAAGTGAGAGACATTGGATGAACTGTACCAAAATATAATTGACATCGACATGTTTACGATAAAATAACACATATGAAATGTTTTGTAATGTACCGGTATAAGGAGAGAAGGTTCGATCACACCCTGTTTGCACTAATCGGATTCTCCCAGTCTATAACTCTGAAGTAATACGAACATTTCTAAGAAAATTACATGGAAACCAGCCCATGGAAAAACGTTAGGGAAATTCACAGTAGTATATAATTTTTTTAATTTAATTACGATGAAAGTAATTTCATCCTGCTTTTTAGTATGATACTTGATTATCAACTGGCTCTGAATACATAATAAAAAGAGCACATGGCTGTTTGTTTTTCAGTGTATTATAAGAGTAAGCCCTAAATGTTTTTATTTGTTAGAATTTTATAGTATAATTCTTCAAAAAGTTGAATGTGTATGTGCATGCGTAGTATAATTTTTGAGTTTAATTACGGTGAAGGTAATTTCATCCTGCTTTTTAGTATGATACTTGATTATCAACTGGCTCCGCATACACGGCTGTTTCCGTGAAAATGTTTTTATTTTTTAGCAATTCTTCAACAAGTTGTCAGGGTTTTAATCAGTCTGCAACGATCAATATTGAGAAGGTGCAGCAAGCTGATTATGTTTTTTTTCTCTCTCACACCTAAGCATATATGTAAATAAGCCTAAGGTTAATTAAATAAGGAATGTCCAGAGGCAGTTCATAAATAATCCATGTAAAAACAGACGATTATTAATACCGTAACGATTCCAGCTCTCTAATTAATCACTATATTCATAAAAAAAAATGGGTCGCCAATGTAGATAATAAGCTGCAAATTGATTACCATAATATATATTTTTTTTTAAAGTGAATAGGCCTACCAGGAATCTAAAATATCTTCACGACATTATTTAGAACAAGTTCATTTTCAATAATGATAAATTAGAACTCCTTCTTTGGGACACCCTTATTCAAAAGACACCCTTATTAAGGGGACACTCTTCCGTGAAAAGAGGGGAAATTACGTGTTTAACTAAGGCAAACCGCACATTAAGGGTTCATTGCTAACTAGATATTCAACCTTTATATTAATGGGACATTTTTTGTTATCTTCTCATAACAAAATAATACAATAGATTAACTTTAAGGACATTCATAAACCATAAACAGAACATCAAACCAGATAATACTTTTAAATCTTTATTCATAAAATAAATATTGATACATAGACCTATTTATAAGTCTTCATATACATTTCAGCTCGGCTTTAAATGTCCAACGTGAATTTGATTTTTCAGTGGCCATACTCTTACTTCAATTTAATTATATTGTACTTAGTTCTAATATCATCGTTAGCCATTGTTATAAGTATGAGAGCGTTCCAAAACCCCTGCGTGCCAAAAACCTGGTTAGTGTGCCTTAAATAGTGGTACTCCTATTCATAGAATAGACTTATTTTAAGGAACCTGAGATTTGAAGGCAAACACCTTGATTACCACAAAGCTACAGCTTCACAATAAATCATATACATTTCCATGTAGATAGAAACACTTTCTGGGCCGGGAGAGGGCTCATTCAAAACTACCTCATTCTGTGAGCCCCAACTCCCACCCTTCACAAAGAGCTGAATTCACTCGTGGTTCAATTATTTTTTACCAATCACAAATTCTAATAATATGAATATGTACGTATCTCATCTTCATCAAAACATATTGAGTTGTCTTGAATAAATATGTGGAACATAGGCCTAGGCTCCACGACGGCGCATAATCAGCACCCTCTAGCCCACCTCCCAGAAGGCGTCACGTGCTATAATTTTGAATTTGACTGGCTTACAGGGTGCGTTTCATGCTGGTGCTAATAACTTGATGAGATGTTATGTAGTTCTATTGGTACTTTTTTTTTTTATTGATGCAAAGGTGTTTTAATATGATGTCTTGAATTGCCATGGTACCGTTATAGTTTTTAATTACATTTTATTGATTTTGATGATCATACAATATTAAGTTGCGAATAATGCTAACTATCGGATTTGCAGTTAAATTCGAATTAGTGCAGTATACAGTATATAATATTCAATTAAAAAGTATTGTTAACATCTTGTTAACGTTTCTTTATTTTTTTTTCTTAGAATTTCGCTAACGCTGGCGTGCGACATGCAATTACAAGACTTCCCAATGGATTGTCAAGTGTGTTCTTTGAATATCGAAAGTTGTAAGTAGGCCTATGTTATAATTTCAGTCCAGTTTGAGGATGATGAGGATGATGATGATGATACTGATGATGATGATGATGATGATGATGATGGTGTTGATGGTGGTGATAGTGATGATGACAATGATTTATGAGGATTCAGATACATTTTATTTGTCATAAACAAACATACATGAGCGACCTATGTTTCTACCTGGGTTATAACACACACAAAATACCTGGGTTATATCACAAAACACAATATAAATATATTTACACTACAGTATATACAATATTATAAGCAATTGAATGAGGAGAACAAAAAGGAAAAAGAAAAAAACAAACAAAAAACCAGATATACAGTACAATTACCAAACGGACAGCACTGATGATGGTGATGGTTGCTATGATGAAAATGACGATGACGGTGGCAAAGATGAATTTAATTAGTTTACAATAACATATTTTGTGTACTGTATGTCCCTGTCAAATTTCAAATATAAATTACTGTATTGTATTTATACTCAAAGAATTAATTTGATAATTAATAAAGGACTTTTAAAAAACACGAACAGGCTGAGCAGTCAGCCAAAGCAGTTGCTATGACAACGAAACAAATACATATCTGTATAATTCACTACTCTATAATTCAATATATTCTATGTTAAATAACACTTGTTTTTCGTTCTTCGTCATTATAGTAATAACCTAACTCATTTAACCTTATATTAATTCACTGTAGCTATGATATCGTTAGTAATCAATTATGTTTGCACGGTATAATATAGAATTCGCAATACAAATAATAACCATCGGCGGTTGTACAGTTAGTGTAGTAAAGAATATCTATTCTTATATCAAATTAATTAAATACCATTTTAACGGGTGTTGTTATTATTCGTTGGAAATTACATTAGCAATGGTTAATAATAATCGTGACACTATACGTTTGCACAGTCTAAAAGTGAAATGAACTTGCATTCAAAGAATTGTGCTTTTGGCAATTATTGACACATTGAGTCTTAGAGCCTTTATTAATCAATCTAAAATAAAATATCCTCAACTCCTCGTAAGTGATTGGCTATGTTGCAAAGTGTGACTTCATTTTAGCTAGGCGAAGTCATCAGATGAGTATGAGTATGGTTATTATGAGAAGGTGTATAGGCCTAAGTATTGTATAGTGGCATCTTCTTATTTAATAGGAATGTGAACAATCCGCATTAAGTATTACATTATTAGTCATGTACATATAGGCAACAAAGATGTATACAAGCAATCATAATGGGCGAGAGTGCCAGTGGAGGGGGCAGGTCCCCTCCGTCGGGGAGAGCTGCCTCCTCCCCGTCGGGTAGGAAAACCACATTTCGTCGGGGAAAAAAGTATACATATTTAGACTCTGAAATTAATTAAATAATCATTCGAAACCAATAAATTGTCATATTTTTCGGGGACTTCGCCCTCTGAAATACTTTCGAGAGATTTTGAACGACGCCCCTTCCCCTCTGGAAAATTCTGGCACCACCCCTGCACATGGGCGAACTATACTGATGAAATACTTGCACCTAAGGCTAAAAAAGGGTAAACCATTTCTCAGCCCAACAATGCAAGTTAGGGTACGGTATCTAAGCACGAAAGGCCAAGAATGGTCATCGTATGATTCGAACTCCTAAACACAAGATTATATAAGGACCTGCAGACTGAAAGTATTTGGGAACGTACTAAGTTCGTAAGATAACACTTACAGAGGTTCTAATGATGTTTGAATGTAGACTAGCTTTTATAATATGAGTATGAGTATAAACATAAATATTGTTATGAGGGGTGAGCACAGTAGAGTATCCAACGAGGAGAGGTTATTGTAATGCCAATAGTTGGGAACTTCTGTGTATGGCGAAGAATACATGTCTCCGCTCTTTGGTGCTTTAAACTGCACTGAAAATCTACTGAGCAGCAAAAAGTTACTTCAGCATACCCAATCTTTCCACTCCACTTGCCAACTCCTAAGATACGCCACTGCGTGTGCGCAAGTTCGATGTTGGCACGAAATTCATAAAAGATTAACCAGGAACTAACAAAAAGGATTGACAGCATGATTGAACATCTTAAACATTCAAAAAATAAATATTATTCTTCAAAGTGTTAAGAGTAGTGTAATCCATAAAACCCAAGAGATCCGTAAAGTATGCAATCAAAAATAAGCGTCGGAAGACAAAGTAAAAATATTCCCAGAAATCACTCTAAAGGCAACTTCAGTCATTTTGACAGAGGAAAACATTTCTATAACTATCACACCGAAACAAATAACATATCCCTTGATCGGTAAGTATAGAGGAGCCGCAGATGTTATTGCTAGAAGGTGATAGTCCGACAACACGTCCTACCGACCTGCTAAAGCATTAGTCGAAACATTAGACGGAACATTACTTCAATTATATTTAAATGTTGATTTTGTGTATAGATACAGTAAAACCTCGAATTGAAGCCCATTAGGCTTAATCTCGAGATGAAGCCCATCTCGAATTGAAGCCCCCTCTTTAGTTTGCAAACTTAGCCTCGATAAAAAGCCCATGGGCTTCTTTTCAAGATAGCTTAGGCTTCTTTTCGAGATAGTACAATATAATTATACATGAATTTCAAAAAACAAAAAACAAAAAAATAAAAACAAGTATA
>NW_022727435.1:996035-1017233 GCF_011630105.1 Anneissia japonica
TGTTTTGTGCCTATAGAACTACTGTACAAACTGTCTCTTATACACATCTAGATGTGTATAAGAGACAGAGTTAGGGAAGAACCTGTATAAGCAATGATCTAAAAGTAACTACCTTGCATTTGTTCATGTTTCATACTGTACAATTGATGGGAATGATGTTGGTACCCTCTTTGCCTTTAAATATTGACTAGAAACTAGAAAGTAATCTCCTTGCATCGAACGAAGTAATATATTGTATTTTTCTACTTAAAATATATAATATAAAACATTCAAACTACTGTATATTGTTTGTCGCCCTCTAGATGGAGAAGAAGAAGTCCATTGGCTCAAGGAAGCTGGCTTCCATCAGCTGACACATAAATTTAAAGGTAACATTTATTACTGTACTGTACATCTTTTTCTAATGTAATATAAAAAATAAATAACAATACTGATTTTTTAATTTTAAGGCAAACATTTGGAAATGGGCTTATACCAAGGCAATTAAACAAAGGGAAGTACATATCGGGACATCAAATATATAACTCTGGCATCGACATTCTACGCGCTGCATGCCCCGACACGCTGATCTTCACAAAAACCATAGCAACCAAACCGTAATTAACCGTCAGCGTGTGACGAATTACCCACGTGCGTGTTATTTGCCATGATTATCGCGCATCTTGCGGTGATTACAAAGGCCTAATGATATTTTGCACTAACATTAGACTGAAATTATATTCGTTATTTCAACATTAATTTTAACAATGAGGTGGTGTCCGGTGGTTCATGAGACTCACTTCACAGTTTTCTCACTTGGTCAATTTTCACAAATCAAACTGAAGTTTATAGATGCACTTAATAAGCTTGTGTTCAAAAGAAATTAGATGTAACGGACATGGTGTATTACCCAAAATTAATAAAATAGAAACGCACACCATAAAACGTATGGCACGCATAGACTAACAATTGACGGCATTGACTGATACTAAACAAAGAGTGTGAAGGAAGTTGGCCATAGTGTATATTGTATGTCACTGTTTCCAATGAATAACATATGAGAAATGCTTTGACATTAGAAAGTGTTATACATTCTTTTTTCTTATAATTCAGATTATTCCTCTTCAACATACTAACACAATTTGCCTCAAGGTTGAATAAGCAATCATGTTGAAATGTATTACCAGGTGAAAATGTAATAATTATTTTAATTACATTATACTTTCAGTGGTTGTATTCGTAAGCGACAATGATATGATTGAATTTTTAAGCCTGTCAAATGTTTGTACTTTTGTATTACTTGTACTACACACCACATACACAAATAAAATTTTTCCTGGAGCTTGGGTAAACTATCATGTGAAAATGTATCACATTGTGAAAAAGTAATATTTAATGTTTAAATTTAAATTAATTAATAGTATTACTATAGTGCAAAAATAACTGTCATCTAGTGGGAGGGAGCTAGTTGGAGATACTACTACTACTTGAATGTAAATTTTTTTTGGTCAAAAAATTGAGGGAGGTTAGTTGGAGTAGGGGCAGTAACATATTCTGGAGGGGTGTGTATCCCCACACTCCTCTTAGGTATGCCACCGATGGCACCTGAAAAACAACAACAGAGTTGATGTGCTGGTGTCTCAAACTGTAGGTGTACGTCGTAATAAAAAATAAAAAATTAAGAACTACATTTATGAAAAGCCATGCTAGTGTATTGAGAAACACTCAGCGTATTTAATGAAATAGAGAACTTACCAATTTGATTGCATAGATTGTTGTAAGCCTGGGGCACAGGTGCACCAAACACAGCACCACGCATGTTTGCCATTAACGGTGCTCGGTTTTGTTTACCACCAAATTTTCCATTACTCTGTACCCGGTTCCCATTTCTCGTTAATAGTGATGGACAGTGTGTAAATTTTATTAACTTGAAAAGAATAAAAATATTAATGAAGTAAATTTATGTACGCTTAGATACACTAATAGTAAATTAAAGCAAAGAGCACTTAACAGAGAAACATTATTAAACCACAAACACTTGTTCACAAAAGACCAGTTCCTTTTTTTTTTTAGCATGTTTTTCATTGGAAGTGGAACCTTGGAATTCAATCAAAATGATTAAGAAAATAACAGTTCTCCTATTTTGTAATGGCAAAATGACATCCACTATCAAGAAAAACAGGTCACAAAAGAAATAAAAGAAGTGTTTACATATATAGTACAAATGATCCTTATAAGTTTAATAAGGAATGTTTACTTTCTCTATACTTACCTCCATTCTGTACTTATTTGCATCTTCAAGGGTGTCCAAAACTATTGTATTACCCAACAACATCAGGAAAACTGAAAGAAATTAAAACATACATTTATGACAATCATATACAAAATACATAATAACGATTAAACTTTAACATTGTTGTATGCTAATACATACAGTCGATGAGGAGTACAAACTATCAACAGGCAAAAATTGAACCAATTGACTATTCCTTTGAGGTGTCTAATGTCAAATACCTACAGAATGTGAGCAACGTCTATTCTGCTAAATCCTTGAACAAATATCAATTAAGCATGTCCAATATTATTTAAAAAAAAGGCTCACTTGGAAACTAAATGACACTATAAAATGACTCACCTAATTTACAATCCTCTTCCGCAGCTGGGAACTTCAACAAATGGCGGGCGTAGATAGGGTTTCCAGACGGGTTGTAACCCTTCTTAAATTTTGTATGAGGAAGTGGTCTGAAAAAAACCCAAAAAAATCATACAAAGGTACTGAAAAATTTCTTTTGTTAAACACTTAATACAAAAGTAGTAGTATAAAAACTGCATCCCCCACCACCCCCAACAAGATTCCCCTGTATCACCCTATATACTTGTATCCGGGCATTTCTGCTTCATTTCTCTTTTGTACATTTTTTTTCTAGAATCAATTCCTCAATTGCCTTTCTTCCTACCCCATTCATTGTACTCCTGCACCATCCCTTGCATCCCCACCCCAATTCCATCAATTCCTACCCTATTCACTGTTCAACCCTGGCCCATTCTAATGCATACTTGCCCTACAATAAAACCTTGAATAGAAGCCCTCTCTATCCTTACTTGTTCCATTCTGGTAAGTTCTTCTTGAATACTGAATCAAGAGGTAGCACCTGCTGCAATCCTTTTGTGTCATCATAGATCTCTTTGGCTCTGGCTGATGTCTTGGTGATGACACAGTCCATGTCACTAGCCAGGTGCCAGGACAGTACAAGTGCAACATTATCATCTTCAACCTCTGCCAGGTGAGCTAACTATTTAATAAATTCAAACATAAAAATATGTAAAACCTTCACAAATGTAAATATCAGATTCTGTACATAATTCATTTATCAATCACTTAATTTACAAGACCTCGAGATCAGGGTTTTAATCCTTCGCTTTGCATTTCGCTTGTGTCCTTGACCAGTATTTGCATTTTAGTATAAAGATTATTTAATCAATTAAAAAAAAAATAAATAGCCACAAATTTTAAGAAAATATTTAAAAAGCATGTGGAGGAGTGTGGATAACTAAGTAGACAATAAGTTTAATAAGTTTGTGCTTACTTTGCCCAGAGTTAACGAATCTCTTATCCGCACCTTCTCCAGTCCACATGTTCTGCGAGGTCGTCGTAAGTAACTCTCTCTCTCCACTGATAATTCTGTTATCAGTTTACTTATGCTGACTTCCTAAGTATAAAAAAACAAAACAGACATTAATAAAAGAGATTGTTCATTGAGAGATAATGTACAAGTTTTAAACAAGGCCATGGCTAAATAACAAATCACAGGATTTTGTGCATGCATGGTCAGCCACATTCTTCTGATGTTAAATTTACCACAAAATACCGCCTGGTCTCCATAAAAATCGCTACACACTATCGCCAACTCTTTTGGCGACGCTGGTTTGTCAGTTGATCAGGGAGCGTTCCCGATTGCTTCGGGGACGGCTACGCAGTGATTGTATTGAAAATGCTGTAGCGACTATGTAGTGATTCTAAGAAAACCAGGTTTAAGCCAGAATCACAGGTCATTAGGTTGCCATGCAATAATGCTTTTATTAATAGCTTTACACTTGGATGAGGTGCATCTCAAGTGGATCCCTAATAGACCGTTCTGCTAAGCCCATCGCTAGGATACTGTTGCTAAGTAAATGTAATTAAACATGCGCATTTGTAAGACAACACATGTGTTTGTTGGACATGTGCATACTCATCGCACTTTTCTGATTGGTCAGTTGTTAAGTCAGGTCGACACTCCAAAAAGATCCATTCTGGCAAGAGACAGAGTATCAGTAACTGATTTTAGTACACTTTTCCAATAAAAAAATCACCATGTGGTGAACTGATAGGCTAAAGCCTTATTGTAGTTAAATGTAAGCGAAGTGTAATATTGATGTACCCATTAATAGAGAAGGCAGTATTATTTTCTCATTTTAATTTTCACCTAAAAGCTAACAACTTGCCATATAAAAGTCAACAGTTCATACCTTGCAATGCATTTTTTGAGTACTTTTTTTTCGACACATAGAATAATTAAACAATTCATTTCTTTCATTGTATATTTTGTAGATTTTAGTTTGACACATAAAGAAAATCTTTGAATAAATACTAACAAGCCATTATTTCAAACAAGGATGGAACCAAAGAGTATAGAATTGTTCTGAGGTCTGACTATCCTTATTTTGCATGCATGCAATGAAACGAAATGCCAAGTACTACCATGAGATTGTGGGCGCCCTATTAGAATTTGAATAGGTTCGAAACTCGAACATGTGTTCTATAGATGCAGCAAACATTCGAAACAAATGCCTATTATGATTTTCGAAGGGTCCCCTCTAGTTTGTTTGAGATAGCATTGTGTTTCAAGGAAACCACAACAGTTTCTTTGATGAAAGTGAGTACCCTAGACGTACCGAACGAAGCTGCTGTACAGGAATGTTCATCTGCTGTAGCTCCCTCCTGGTTTGATTCTCAACGTCAACAGCTTCTGAATGCGCATCTAAACACAACAAAATAGCATTAACTTATAAGAAAAACAATTATATTCTTGTATGGCAACAATGTAATAACTGTATCACCCAAAAATCTATGAATATACAGACTAAAACGGCAAACATGCAAACAGAACTGAAGTGAAAAGAATTCATATTGGAAATTTGAATACTGTCACTATTTTAATAGTGACAAAATTAAAATTAATTAAAATTTCACAGTTGAAAACAACTTTACAGAATTGTATTGCCCTGAATATTTCTTCATAACGTACATACAATGAATGCACCCTTTATCCGGACATTGGCATCTTGCATTCTGCTAAATTTCAAACTGCTCAATAATAAAACACCCCATTTTCATAGTAAGAATATGTATATCTATTATGATTACTAAACAATGAGACAGCATTAAGAAGAGCACAGACAAAATGCAATAGACCAATAGTAAGTACATCATCTTACTTTTCATCTCTTTGACTAACTGGTCAATGGTCTCAAAGAGTTCTTTGTAGGCCTTGATGGCCTGTACGAGAGTATCACGTTCTTTGCTCAGTGACGCCATGCGCAGTTGCTTACGGGCATCTGAAAATCAAAGGTATTTTGCAATTGGTAAATGAGCACACTAAACAAAAAAAACCAGTTATTTATACTCTATATAACTCTGCTTTCCTGATTAACCTTATAATTATGTATTCATCACATTGTATCAATGACAAAAATTAATGAATTACACAATAAATAATACTACCATTATTGTTTACTACTTCTGATATTAAATTTATCAAAAAATACAATGTAAAAAAACAAACCCTGATTTCTAAATGTCAAAATAGCAATGATAACAAAATAATATTAACATATTTCCATGTCAGCTATTGTACATTGCATTGAAGTATTTCAAATGTCTGCAAATTTACTTACCATTATAAAACAAAAATGGCTGATAAAATGGTTGTACTTTGTTTTGAAGTTTTGATGAGTTTATAGCCATCTTCACAACATACTCAGCACCATCTTTACCCGGTGTGTTGGCCTCAATAGTTATGTTCTGATAAAATGAGAGGAAAAACTTATATACCAATATATTGGCTTTTATTTGTAGATGAATTGATTGATACAATAAAAAATATGATATAAGCAAAAAAGCACAAACATCTATAGACTAAAACTTCAATTGTAAATTAGAGAATTACAAAATTTATTTAATTATTATCCAACTAAATCTTGTTAATTACTGGATAAAAAAGAATAATTAACAAAGTACAGTATGTAATTAGATCAATAATAAATCTAGATTGTAAATTTTATTAGAAAAAAATTATTAAAAAATCATGACTGTTGTAAGAGACTGGGGCCATGTTCTACACAAGTACAATGGCTTACACATCTATTCCTGAAAGATGGTGCATTATATATCTTGCATTTTACACAGAGAGCTCCTTGTTAGGATAGAACAACAATAATAATAATAATAATGGTTGGATTTATATAGTGCTTTACACCAGTGTCTCAAAGCGCTCAAAGCGTGGACTAGTCCAGACATTAACGTTTTTCTCCCTGAAGGGTCTCTTCGTGTCTGAGCTACGGAGTATACCTGTGCCAGCCACTCTTGTCAGTCCACAACAGGGGCTATATGGACCAGTACACTGGAGTAACCCCCTATTCATTTCGAAAAATGTACTAGGTTCTTTAAAGTGCACATGATCCCCCCTGAACCGCAGGTGAGTGTGTCGTTCAAACCAGTGCCGTTTTAATGGCCATAGGTTGTGGCGTCCCTGCCTTAACCGCTTGGCCATAACTTAAAGATCTCCAGGTTTAAATATTCTGATTTAAGTAACTCACTGGTATTAACAATTATGTGCTGACTAATACTGTAGCTAAATTACCTATGAAGAATAGGCCTACAACATTAAATTCATACCTCAATTTTAGCACAACCTTTGACCATTGGAAAGGTTAAATTACTGACAGTTTTATCAAGACATGGGATCTCTAAATCATCATCTTCCATGGCAGCTTTGGAACCAGAGACCGTGACAGACACCTTGCCATTGACATCCTCACCAGCTGGGTTACCAAATTCATCCTGTAGTAAATACACATCAAATGGTCATTCTCACTTGTTAAAGCCCTATCCAGACATGCGGCAGACATGCCTAAATACGATCATCATGACATCACATCATGACCATATATAGGCACATCATGGCTATATATGGGCATAAAACAGTTTTTTTTTGTCAAGGAATATTTGATAGTCAGGACAGAGTTCAACAATAATTGTAATGATGATGACAACACTAATGAAGATGGTGGTAGTAAATATGATGATAATGCTGATGATAATGAAGAGCAAAATAATGATGCCAATGGCCAAATGATGAATATCATCATGATTTATTCTTACCCTTAGCTGCAATTTAAGACTGCTTATCAGTACGCGGGTGTTAGGCCTAGGACTGTTCGATACAGTAGGGGTGGCTTGAGAGGTGTCTGATACCAGCTTCACAGGTGGTCCAGGGGATATGGTAACCTTATGCTAAAAAAATGAATTGACAAATTAAATTAATAATTAGTTAATCAAACATTATTAATGCTATCAAATTACATTACATTACAATACAAAAGAATCTAAAACTTTGTTGATGAGTTTGGACTGTTAATTGAAGCAAAATACAACTTTGTAATATGTTATTATTTATTTAGTTATTTATTTACTCTGGTATATGGAAAGTACAACTACAACAGACAAAGGCAGAAAATGGCAGTAATATTCTCAAAATAATTTTTATAAAAAAGTTTTGAAATTCATAAATGATAAATTAATAATATAAATAAACTTTCTTACAATACCTCTTGTGACCGAATCACAACCTCTTTGTTTTTATATTTACTAGAATAATGGAAGGCAATATAACAGGGTCCGCTATTCTCCGGTGCTTTACGATTCCTAAAATGAATGAATAGGGAGTCATTTAAACATGCTCCTATTAAATTATTTAAAAAAACATTTTTTGCATGTTGATGTAGTTAAAAGTTTTATCATAAGTTGCCCAAACCCAATTTACCCAAAATTATAAAAAAAAAAAACAAGTGTTGGATTTGTTTATAATCTTTTTTAACGACACACTCAGCTATGCTTCTACATGAATGTCATTTTCTTGGACCTTAGCAACAATATCCAAGGGTCAGGGGTTAAGGTAATCATCCCCTTCAAACCTATTTTGATAAATTTTCTTCTATGTATATGTGAACAACAGCTTATATAATTAGCGTGGACAAAAGCAAAACTGGCATTAGCAGGCTTCAAAGAAATATGCCCTTAAAAGTCTGATCACTTGGTAAAAGTTTAAGCAAAAAATGTTTTTATATCAACATGAGAAATTCTCAAAAACCCCCCCTCTCCTCTAACACATGTTAAACTAACCTGAAGTATATAAAATTCTGGTCATCACTAGTCAACCGCGCGTCACTGCTGTAGGACACAGCATTTAACCTCCTTATCACCATTGATACTGATTTTGAGGTAACGTTTTTAAGAGTTCCCTTATCTTCAGTTATAACTCTCACACTGAAATCTGCAGGTTAAAAAGTAATATAAATAAATTTGGTTAAAGATTCAATAAGATGAAAGTGGTTGGTTGGTAAGATCCTGTTACAACTGACAGCTCATGATTTCAGAGATGTAGTGCAAAACCTGATGATTTTCAGCAAGATTTAAGGTCTCAAAAAGGAAACCCAATCATCCTGTTTATACCATCAATCAAAGCAACTCATCTTCGACATGTCATCTTTAATTGAAATGTAATTTTCTAATGGTGGTTATATTATGATGGTACAGTTTTAATACATAGATGTACTACTTCTTAAGAGTTTAGCATATGAGGATGGTAATCTAATAATAATGGTCATCAACATGACCATTATCAACACTGTTATAATCATTTTCTAAATTATAATAATTATTATAATTACTTGCCAATTTTAACCATCTTACCTGGTAAATTGCCTCCAGCCGTCACTTTCTTCTCAGTGAAGGCAACAGCAAGGCTAACTGGTTTGTTAGGGTCTGGCGTAACCCTTACAGTCAGTGGTGGACTTGTGATGCTACTTTTCCCAAATGACGCCTTAACAGTCAACTTGTATGTCCCACTGAATGTGTTCAAAAATTAAATATTTTTGTTATATTCTAATATTGTTTGTTCCGTCCTCTATACATAATCATACACATTGGAAACTCTATACAGTCTGGTGTAATTAGCTGTGTCAATTTGTTACAGTATAATTCTAATCAACATGTTTATAGTGCATGGGTTTAGTAATCACCGGAACAATGTATAATCAAGAGCATCATATGCATCACTACTGCAAGTAGATATACAGTATTGTTTGATCGAACAAAATCTGAAGAGTCTATGCTTAGCTTCAGACATATCATATTGAAAAGTGCAACATCTAGTCCCGAGCGCATAGAGACCTCGTTTATCTGCGCTATATAATCCATCTATTATTATTATTATTATTATTATTATCTGATCAAACAAACAAACTGTATGTTTAGCATGGGTTGTTGGAAGAAGCTAGAAACAATTCCCCTACTTTATAAGAGATGTCTATTAAACCAAAGACTATAAAGAAAGGAAGAACAGTTCATTCTGCTGGAATACGCGTATGCCCGTAATTACGCCATAATGTCCGCACTGCAGTATGATTGAAGTGCACACCTGCAGCTTCATACTGTAATAGAACTGCAAAGTTTCAAAAATAGCAGAATGAACTCTTCACTTTTATGCTCTATCAAACATTGTTGAATCTAACAAACAAAACTCTAATGGTGTAAGGCTTATTTAACAAGTATACAGTGAAAAACCTCTAAAGGAAAGACTTACATTGCAGCTGTCACCTTATACTCCCCAAAACTGAGCAATCCTTTCTTGTCAGAAGTAACTTCCTTGGGTGTTGGACTCAACTATAGTTGAACAGAATTTTTATTTATTTATTTATTTTTTTCTTGTTTAACCTGGGTTAACAACTCAGTTGAAAATCAACTGTTAACAAACTGTTACGATACACAAAACATAAATCCTTATCTACTTACTTCAATAATAATAGAATAATTCATAAGAAAAATTCATAATGACAATAATAATGATAATAATAATAATAATAATAATAATAATAATAATAATAATAATTGCATTAAAATAGGATTAAATACCGGTAAGCCTACCATAAAGATACAAAATAAGTTCTACCGTAAAGATGCAAAATAAGTTGTTTTAACTGTCATCTAATATTATAATTCATAAGAACAACATTAATAATAATAATAATAATAATAATAATAATAATAATAATAATAATGATAATAACAACATTAATAGGATTAAATAAGCCAACAATTAAGATGCTAAAGTAAATTGAGTTAACTGTCATCTAAAACTATAATTCATAAGAACAACATTAATAATAATAATAATAATAATAATAATAATAATAACATTAAAGATTAAATATAAATCTTTCAATTAACTATAGTATTAGTAACTGCATTTTAGACAATGTCAATTCACACTATGACCTTGGATTAATTTTCAACTTAATTTAATGAATATATTAAACACATTAGCTTTAAAGTTATGAGCATCATTAAGACGCTCAAACTGAAATTTAATTATATGTACAGTAACTGACACCATAGATTCAAATCTGGGAGATCATAAACTGCATTTCAGTCTGCTTTGTGTCTTTAGATTCTAAATTACAAGTACAAGTTCAGCGACAATTTAACATTTTTTTCAAAATATGAAAAAGAAAATCTGGATATTCTCAAAATCATAATTTAAAAAAATGATTGATGACACAGGAAGGGTTGTAATGTGTGACACTATGATGAAACCTTGTAATTTTATTAAATTATGTAATTAATGATGAAATTAAGCAGCAACATCTTACCTGAAGACCTGGAGCATATATGGTTGCTTTTACTTGGATATTTGTTGGCACATTGCCAGTGTCATCGGTCAATTGAAGAGATATTGGATTCTCCAAATATGTATCAGTGTGTAAAATGATAGGCTGAAAAAAAACACATAGTAGTCATTTATTCGGATTTTAATAAATATGAAGCTAGGGTTAAAATAATATTAGCTAGGGTAAACTGCATAGGTGGGGTTTTGAAGTACGAGTAGCTACATAGTAATTACCTTGGATTAGGATGAGAGCTAGAGCAAGCAATGGAGGTAGGTAAGATGGGTGTCCAAATTAAGGATTAAGAAACCATAGTTAAATCAAGATAATTCAAAAACTTGACGCACATCCCGGGACATCAAAGGTTATAACTCTGGTGTTGACATTAAACGTGCTGCAGCCCCTACGCGCTTGACAGAGTGTTACGTAGAGCTAGAGTAAGCAATGGAAGTAGGTAAGATGGGAGCCCAAAATTATTAAGAAACTATAGTAAAATTAAGAAGCTAAATAGGTGTGATTATGGTTTGCTAGGGTGTTAGGTAAGCTAGTATTCTATAGTTGACTATGAAGGAGCCAGGCAGCTAGGGTTTTCTAGCTAGGATTATCTAGGCAGTTATAAGCCAGCTAAGGAAAGCTAGGGAGGTAGTGTTGGCAAAGAAGCCTGGATTGTTTGGAGAAAGGGTTATTAGGAGTAAAGGTTGCTTGCAGCCAGGGCTGCCAAAATCTATAATGGCCTGAAGCAAAAACCATTGGCAGCTTTTATATAAAAGAAAGTAAACAATACTGACTAAAAGAAACATGTTCAATTATCAAAAATAAACTCCATTTTACTACTAAAATCTATATTTTTTTTACTGTGCAAGATAAATTCAGATTTTTTGAGGATGGATTTGATCACAAGACACCAAAGCTTAAATAGGCATAAGCATACATATCATACAGGTGTATTTAACAGATAAGGAGCTTTCGATTGCATGACGATGGTAGGACACAAAACATAATGACGTCATCTGCACATGCAATAACGTTAAGTTCTCCTGGTCGCGTAGATTCTAGGATGCAATTTGGCCAAATCTACAAATGCAGAGAACTTAGGACGGCCGGTAGGACATCATGCATGTGTGATTCCGTTCTAGTGTCGCATCGTCAAACAAATTGAAAGCTCCCTAAACTTATATAAACTTACATGAGCTTGATTATAATTCAGGAATGATAACTTTGTGGGTGGCCCAGCATCTATGGTTAGTTTAACATAGTCGGTGAGGTCGCAGTAGGTTATAGCAATTTCCCTTTGTCCAAGAGCCTCTCCAGTAAACCGAATATTCTTCAAGACAAAGCCAACATTTGGCAAAAGCGCCCTCTGGAGTTGTTTTGTGTTCAGGTTATCTGCACTGACCACCAGTTGACTTAGAGCCCCATGAGGTAACTGCAAGATCAGAATAATCCTTGGTTTGTAAAATTATCTCTTTCTCATTCTAATTAATTGTTTTTTATTGTGGTAAAGAAAGTACAAAATTTAAAAAAATATATTCAATAAGGTTGATCAATCCAGTGACAGATCACATACCATTCAATCAAGTAGGTTTCAAAGTATGGGGGGAGTGGTATTTGAGCCAGAACTACACCCATAATGTAGGAATTTGAAGTCAACCACTCTAGCAACTAAGCCACAGGCCTATTCCATTTTCATACCATGTGATCATACCCTAAAAGAGAAATCTATGACAAAAATTCAAATTAAAATACCTTTTTAATGGGATTGGAATGTTCAT
The DNA here is from genome assembly GCF_011630105.1 of Anneissia japonica. Lineage (NCBI taxonomy): Eukaryota > Metazoa > Echinodermata > Crinoidea > Comatulida > Comatulidae > Anneissia > Anneissia japonica. The sequence goes on from NW_022727435.1 coordinate 1,008,773, forward strand.
CAGTGACGCTAATAATAATTTCAGCATCCCATACTTCACCCAAACGCACGCTCTTAGATCCTTTGACTGTTGCTTTCAGTAGTGCTGGAGCACCAGCGGTGGGCCTAAAAGAAAAGAAGATAATTGCAATGGAGCTTTCTGGACTGTCAATCAAACTTAACAATCCAAAACGCACTTGTCCAACACACATGTTGTCTGATAAACGCACATTTTACATACATAGAGCACTATAGTATTACATTGCTATCGGCGACACAAAATGTGTTCAACCGACGCCATTTTCTCATTTCACATTTTCAGCTGTGTGTCTGAATTATGATACTTTTGGCAAATTTAAATATTCACTACTGTATTACAAGCAATAAGTTTTTAAAAAAAATGCTAATAATTTGTAACATAATATTGAGCACCTTGGCAGAATTAAATCAGTATATCGACCCTAATCAAATTAATAAAAATTATTCACAATGACCAGTTAATTAAAAACTGAAAAAAATCTGTTTGAAATTGTACCAAGTATAGTTCATGCTGGCTGTGTCTATTACTGAATTTTGCTACAGTTAACAAATAAAGGTATTCTTGGATCTACACTTACTTGACCGTAAAAGAAAATTCAACGCCAGAACCATCACTTAGGCTTACTTCACAGTACTTAGGGTCTAGGATAGAGTCTGGAATTTTGAGGTTTGGTAGACGTCCTTCCATTAGTTGATCCTTATTGCACCGAGGCAGCCAACTTACTTTAATCTTGTCAGCCAGGTCTCGCGTCATCCTAAGGTGGCGCTTACCCTCATCAAAAAGGGCAAACACTGTAGAATAGTTGGTAACGAAGATGACAAGAAAGATGATGATCATATAATATAGTAATAATGTGATTATAAAAATGATGATGGTGATGATGAAGATGATCATGTAATGTGGTAATTTGATGATCATGAAAATGATGATGATTTAATGATGATGCAATTTTAAGAAAAAAAAAATTAGATGAATATTAAATTATTAAATTCTTTCTATCACTGAGCTTTTTTTAATCATTTTGTAAAATCTATTATACTTATGCCATATAAAATTGGGAAAAAAGTGTAAAGAGATAATATTTGTATGTTTTGAAAAAAGTTCCAACATGACCCTCAGGAGCGGGTGTATTAGTCAGCAGACAACTATTCTGTATATAGATTTAAAATGTTGTTAAATGTTAATTTACAGCTAAGTAAGAGAGCTCAACTTATGTTTACATTTCAAAAGACAATGATATATGGCAGAAATATAAGTTACTTGTTATCAATCCTAGGGTCCTGGGTTCAAATCTCTTCAACAACCTGATGACATATGTAATACATAGTAATACATAAATATATAGTTATTCCAGAGAACTTATATAGCAGAAAAAAAAAGCTCTTCGCGTATTTGCAGCACATCTGCCCACCCGCGAGCGGAGTGAATATCTGACCATTTGACAGAGTGGAGAAACAACTGAAAACAAACAAACCCAGGCAGCGCCTTTATTATGAAGATAGAGCGCAGCCACTTGGATGGAGTAAAATTGCTCTCTATAGACTCCATCCTCCCACAATGCATTTTGACTGGAAATTCCACTATATCATGAAGCTGGTCTATCTTCTTATTCTATTATCTTTGGTAATACACACGACTAGAGATGCTGTCGCACTGACTGTTGGGGTAATTACAAAATTCCAAGTGATTCGGGAGGAAATCCAACCCATTAAGTCCAGTCAAGTAGCCTGGTATCATACCCTTAGACAACAGCAATTGTTCTAGTTGAGCTTGTGCTAATGGCTATGGTGGAACTGTAATAAACTATTGTTTGATTCTTACTGAGGTCTTTGATATGTTCTCCAGCAGTACAGTCCAGTTCCTGTTGGGGAAGCAGCTTCTCCAGCTTGCCATCTGGCTTAGTGAAGTAGACATCAAGGTAACAAGGCTGACAGCTAGGAATGATCGTAACGGATTTCTCATACGCCGGAACATTTCTGAAATTCTAAAAAATATAAAGAATAATATCATTATGAAATTTTATCTGTACCACTAATATTCTTTTGAAATAATGAATAACACTTTCAGTGGTAAAGCATTAATTTTCAAAGTGGTTTCCAAATATAACAATACAAAATGTTTGAAAAGGTATATTTATAAGTAATTAATCCATAAGCATGTCGAATAGTAAAACACTTAATAAATGTAACTAACATTTCAAATACTATATGAGTGAGGTATATTCACTCAAAATTTAAAAAAAAGGCATCACTATTACAGATGATGATAGTGATTATCAATACAAATCATGACCATGATCATGATTATCATTAGCTTACAATTAATGATGATGATAATGATGATGATGAGGATGACTGTTACTATATCACTTGCATCAATGACTGATGATTATGATCTTAATTAAAATCTTTACCATCATTATACAATTATGATGATGTCATTAATATTTAACACCTAATAAAAGAAAACAGTTTGTTAAAGTGTAAATAACTTTTACTCACTGGTAGCTCAATTCTAGCCGTTATTTTCTGAGGTTTCTTAATATTTTTGACGTAGAGAATATTGCCTGACAATGTGCCTTTACCCGTGTTACTACAGTCAGTGTTGTATGTAGGTAAACCTGCACAACCTAGAAACTATGAGGCAAAAAAAAAATCAAGTAGTGTGTCACATAGTAGTAAATGATGGTTGAATAACAAATTACACAAGAATAAAGATCATGGCTATGTACTCACACGGATGCTAACGGTTAGCAGGTTCCGAATCCTGCTAACCGTTAACTGCCGTGCGTCCATATAAGAAAATCCTGATCCAGATACCAAAAATATGATGATCGAATCACTGGCCAATAAGAAACTGGAAATTGTAAATGCATACATGTGATTGGTTTATGATAAAAACTGATAGTGCTTGCTAACCATTAACGGTATCCAGATACCGCTAACGGTTAGCGCTAACCGATCAGGCGTTCTCACGCAGGTGCTAATGGTTAGCTCTAACGGTTAGCTCCCGATCCGGATACTAGGGCTCTCCTGAGAACCAGGCTTAATTCAATTCAATTCAATTCACTTTATTGCTTCATAAGCCATCGAGGGCTACTATCCGCTACTTATTTGTTATCAATTTCAAATAAATTAGTGTCTGAGGATTATATGCGGTGAGTTTAAAGGCAGGCGCTCCACGTTAGACTACGCGACATTGTCTGATGAATGTCGGTGGCAGTATGAACATCATTAAAGTTGCATGCCTCGTAGCGTTGTTTATAGAATTGCATCGGCTTTTCCAAGATTCTGTAGAGTGAAGTGGATAAGAGTGTAAAATACTTCCCCTGGTTAATAATAACTTGCTTGTATTTAACATGAATTAGCCAGCCTTATTCTAATACATACCTTGCAGACCACATTCAGCCTGGGTTGTACAGTTATGTTTCCAGCTGCATCATGTAGTTCAACATCAAACACCAAAGGTTTACCATTCTCCAGCTCTATATCTTCATCCGACATACTGGAAACAAATATCGAGGACACAGGACCTACAAATTCATAGACGGAAGATCATTTAATGCAGAGGTGGGCATAAAAGTCGGTTGGTGGGCCAAAGTGAATTTTTGATTTAAGACCAAGAGCCACAACCCAAAATTTGATGTTTCAGTGAACTTCCAAACACCTGCAAGCACTGCTTTTACATTACTTTATTCTCAGCTGCAATGTTACTTTTTACATATGGTCGGTGTTGGACTGTGAAAAACAAGGTGTTTTCTAGCCAATGTTGCTTGGGAGGCCGCACACATAGGGTTTTTAATTCATTTTCACGGGCCGCGCTTTGCCCACCTGTGATTAAATGGATGATAATCAGATGATATAAACAGTTATAACAGTATACAAGATATAGTTATGTGATCATCATTAATCTTCTAATCTTTCTTTTTCGCCCGTATTTAGGAACGTACTGAGTATTCAATAGGATTATTGATTATTATTATTGATTATTGATTATTACATCAGGTAGGGAAAACACATCAATCTTCTAATTATAATATGAAAAAATGTAACATCACAAAGAGCTATGGTATATAATTTAACATTTTGAAGAGGGTACAAAACATACTTTTCTGAGACATCTCCTTCATTCCTCAAAAAATTAAATTAATGATCATTTTATGTACTCACCTGGAAGAAGTCTAAATTTCATCGTCTCTTGTGGGTTTTTCAAACTCGGCAGACTAATATTGAAGCTGAAGTCCTTTCCAGTCGCACTGTCAACACTAGCGTTGGCCTTTACATCCTTAATGATAAGTGTGCTACCCTTCAGGACAACACAGTCATACTCTACTTTTAAACCACTGCAAGGAATTGATACAAGAGCAGTGGTTAAGTATAGAGACTTAAATAGCTGAGGAACTAGAAAATTTGTACTGTACTTGGGTCTTGGAGATCAATAACAACAGCTGCAGTACCTATCCTGATGCTGGTGAATCAGACAGTACATAGGGAGACAGTCCCTACTTTTTTCAAATTGTGTATATCCCTGAATTGCCATCAACATGGGCCACATTCTCTATGACCTGTATTTCACAGAAAACCTGACTGAAATAGACCCAGAGTCACAAAGATATCTGTAGTTCAGCACACATACAAAGGTTATAACATACTGTAATCAGGCACAAGTTCTTGATATTTGTAGCATTTCTTTATCTTGATTAGTGTGGTTCAGCGACAGCGATATTTCGTCGACTTATAGTACTAAATAAAGATTAAGGACACAGTTTAACCTGTGTAATGAGCCGTGTGACCCCTTTATTTCAATAAGAAAAACTTGCCAAATCAATGTACAAATGCAGGTACTGTTTAGATTAGGGGATGGAACACAATTAACATCTACACATCCAGTCAAAGTGGGGTGGACAATCGATCTCTCATAATTTTTCTCTACCCAAATACTTTACAACTTTTCTAATTTACATGTAAGGCAAGAGCCAATAAGCATTTAGAATAACTTCGTGAAGAAATCTAATTAACATATCAGGCAAGAGCCAATCAGCTTTTAGAATAACTTTGGGAAGTAATCTCATTAACATATAAGGCAAGGGTCAATCAGCATTAGTTGGGTTAACCCACTTTATAAAAATAAAAGGGTAAGATTTAGTGATACAGACTTTTTGTTACAATATAGTAAATATGCTATGTAAAAATCAAACTTAATTTTTTTGTTGTACTACACAACCTTTAATCAAGATATAATATTACTAACATAACAATTTTAAACAATTTTCAATATAATGCATATTATTAACAATAATAAAATGTGCATGATTTTGAAGATACATTTTTACTCAAAACTTTTTTTAATTGAAAAAAAAATATCTACCTTGCTTCAAGAACGGGTTTCAGGTTAGAGGTTGGTTTAGTTTGATTGCCAAATTCATCATGAACTTTGAGAGGAATGCTGAATGGTACACCAACTCTGAATGGCGGCTCTAGCATCCCTACACTGAATTTGGCAGGTGGGCCCTCTACAATACAAATAAATCCGATGCAGCATGAAGACAATATTGACCATTCTTGTATGGTGAAAGTGATAGATCAGTATGGTGAAGGTATCTCAACTTAAAATGTCATAAGTACAATGAATTGATGGATAGACAGACAGATGAATAGATAAATGGATGGATGGATGGAGGATGAAAAGATAAATGGAAGGATAAATGAATGGATGGATGGATGGAATGATAAATTGATGCATAAAGGAACAGATGGATATATGGATGAATGAATGAATGAAAGGATGGATGGATGGATGAAAAAATGGATGGATAGATGGCTGGATGAATGGATAAATTGATTAACTGATGGATGAATGTTTGTATAGATAGAATGAAAAATGGATGCATTAAGGAATGGATAGATAGATAGATAGATAGAAGAAGGGATGAATAAATAGATGGATGGATGGATGGTCTTGAAAGTAAAAGGTCATACCACATGTAACATTTTTTTTTTCTCGTGTGAATCATTTATTATCATGAGACACTTACCAACTACAGAGAATTTAATTTTGTGTGATGGTAGTGGCTTTCCACCAAATGACACAGCATTGCTTTCATTTATAACGCACTGAAGCTTCAGTGTATAGTTACCAAGAGTCTTCACATTCTCTGAAATACAAAATTGATGGTAGCATATAACACAAATGTAACTTATATTTTTGAAATTGTAAATTAATTTTTTATGAGCCATGAAAACACAACGTGACAAAGGCATGTGCAACAGTTCCATTTTCATTGACAATTCACCCAGTTCAGTCTGCCATTGACAATCAGCAGACTGCAGCACTTATGGAAAGTGAAGACAGACTCATTGGGCAGCATTTGTACAACCGTCGTACAATGCAGTGTGTGGATGGCTTTACACTGTACTGATTGCTAACTTACCCATTTTTCTGAACCAAAAAGAACTCCATTTCTTGCCATACTGACTGATATAAGATACAATCTCTTCATCTCTTACTGGAGCTGAAAAATTTTATATAAATAGTCAGTGAAGTTGGATAAAAGAAGATAATAATCTTTATTATTAACTTTATTAAGGCATATATAAGGCAACTATTCCAGAAACATAAAAACACAGCTGTTCTCTAACTATTTAGAAATCAGAAAACGTTTTAAAAAGTACAATGTAAGAGGCAAAAAAAAACCAAAATTTTTTTAAGTATATAAAAAGTAGCATTGTAAAAAACACAGGAGTTTAAATACAAGATTATGGATAGTAATTGAAAAGAAAAAATTTGAATTATTGCATCTTACTAATGATATTGTTAACCAGGTATTGGTTTCAACACAAAAGAAAATAATTATTAACATTATATATAATTAAAGAAAACTTTCTTAAAACTGTGCTACCAGTACAAAATATAGTATTAGTAAATGAAGAAAATAAAAGAATTACAGTGCAAGATCATTTTCAATTCAACCAAGAGGCGTTTGGAGGAATGCTGGGAGCCTGGTAGTCGAGAGATAGCATCACCATTACGATTAAGTATTTCAACTTGGATAGCACCTGTAAGAACATAATAGTGTATAGATTGTAAGAATGATAGCATCATGTCTTTTGTGATTCTTTTTTTCTCTCTTTTTTTCAATTATTAATTTTATTTATAGGACTTGTATTATTAAGTCACATATCTATTTCAGAAGAACAGGTCATGGAATGTTTTTCCTGTGGTCATTGGATACAGAATCAATCATACACAACATACAACCTCCCCTGTTTCCCATGGAGTACTCCTAGTTATTTGTGTAATTCGGTATTACTGATTTTAATCCTAATTATACACCTCCTACCACGTACCCATTTATACTTCTAGGTGAAGAGAGGCTTTTGTAGGTAAAGTGTCTTGCCTAAGAACACAAACAATGTGACTAGGATCAAGCCTGCTTTCCACCAGGCAAATTTGTTCAAGCAAATCAAAAGCGTCGGTCCGCTTCCTGAGCTCTGATTAGTTGCGCAAAAAAAAGTAGAAACAGTTCTAGCTACTGATTTCGCTAAATGTGAATGTGTATGAACCAACGCTTTCGATTTGCAAGAATAGATTCACCCAACGCCTTAACAGCTCTGCCACACAGCTTCCAAAACTACAGAGGTGTACACCTAATACCAAGGTCCATTTCCAACCATCATTCACCACATGTATGTTGGTTGGTACAATGGTATACAATGTTATCCATAGAGGGCTAAAATCCAGGGTTACATTAATATCAAATTCATAAAAATATAAAGGTTCAAAGTGTTCTTTTAAAACATCATACTAGTATTTTCAATTGTATTTTATAGATTTTGGCTCATTCAGACTTTTTTGCTTTTGCCTCATCAATATCATTTTAACAATCACCATAACTTTAATATACTATCATCTGTCATTATTACCATTACTGGTTAGATGCTTTTTAATGCTTACCAATCGTTTTACCAGCAGGTCTTTTCTCATTGGGTAGAACATCAAAATCTTCTGGCCAGGTAATCAACAGCTTTTCAGGAAGCCTGTGGAGAAAACTTGTGTCTTTATTTCTCTTTTCAGTTCAAAAACAAAACTAAATTCACTTGCTGTTGGGTTGGTTAAATGAATTACACTAGAAACTATCCAATCCAAACCATATTTAAATGTTATTAATTTATTGATTAAACTAAACAATGCCTCCTATAACAAAAGTAGGTCTTTCTCAATACAGAGTTCCATGTATCATTGGCATTTGTAAAGTTATCCAGGTCTCTCTCACTGTGGGTACTCCGGGTATTGGGACCAGTATAGCTGCATTTTAAAATGACTCCACATAGAGAATCACTCCAGTATATTTTTTCTATGAAAGAATTCTAAAGCCCTAAAACATGTGACATGACTAAAAATGGCCATGATGACATCACATCATGACTTAATATGGGCATACACC